>NC_057803.1:378877665-378885937 GCF_018294505.1 Triticum aestivum | reverse complement strand
CTCTCTCCCCGAGCTCCTCTCCTCCTCTGGCTCTCTCGCGCGCAGCCACCGAACACACCCGCCGCCGCCGACGAGCTCTCTCGTGGCCACCGGCCACCCCTAGCCTCTCCGACACACCCACGAGCTCCGCCTCGACCCCCTCCTTCCTCCCCACCGACCCACGGCCCTCCGGAAGCCCTGCAACGCCGCCACCATCGCCGTTCCGTCGCCGGCCACCGAAGCTCCCCTCCGTCGATTCGCCGGACCCCGTGCCTCCCCTGCCTCGCCAGCAGCACCAGAAGAATCGCGGTGAGCCACTGAACCGTTCCCCTCTTCTTCCCATGCCGTTGGGCCGCTCTAGCCATTGCTTCCGCCGGACCCGAGAGCTCGCCGCCGCCGTGCCTCGTCACCACCGTGGCTGGAGCCGTTGCAGCTCGAAGCTGAGCACACCACCGCACCCAACACATCTCCAGGAGCCCGTAGCCGCCACTAGCTTCCCTCCCGTGCCCCCGAACGCCAAACCCGACCTCGCCCGAGCTCCGGCCGCCGCCTCGCTCGCCGCCGTTGCTGATTCCGGCCACCCCCGCACCTTCCGTTGGTTCCCCTAGATGCGCACGGGCGCGGGCTACCTCCTGGTACCCTTGGCGCATCGATCCGATGCCCCTAGCGCAAGTCCGGCGTGCCCCGCCGTGTCCTGTGGTCGCCGCCGGCTGGTCTCCGGTGACGCCGACGTGGCGCACTTACTTAGCCGCTAATGACCATGCTAAACACCCCCACAGACACTGACAGCTGGGCCCCACGCCCTTAACTAACCACGGCTTAAACTTCTGTTAGTTTAGATTAATCACAGTGGCCCTACACGTCAGCTTTGACCATGCTGACGTGGCCTTTGACCCGGCCCCACCTACCATTGACACTAAACAGCCCTGGGTCACTGACCAGTGGACCCCACTGGTCAGGTTTGACCTGGAGGCGCCCTGTTGACCTGCTGACGTCAAGGTGATGACATGCTGACGCCATAATTCATTTTCTGGAATTATTTTAATTCTAAATATTCAGGAAATTCCAGAAAATTGTAAAAACTTCTAAAAATCATAGAAATTCAACCGTAACTCCAAATTAAATAATTTATATATGAAAAATTATCAGAAAAATTCAAGGAATCCATCTGTACCATTTTCATGCATGTTAGAACAACTTATAGCTGCTGTTTAGCACAAATCAATTAAATGGCATTTGAATAATCACATATGGAGTTTGAATTTGAATCTTGTATTCAAACCAACTTCATTTAATCTGTTGCTAGTTGCATTAGCTCAAAACACATTCATTTTGCCATGTCATGATCATGCATCATATTGTGCATTGCATTGATTGTGTTTTTCTGTGTTGCCGGTATTTGTCCCCTCTCGATAGACGCGATACCGATGATGTGATCGTTGAGACTGATGAAGACTCAATGTTATCTTCAGAAGTGCCAGGCAAGCAAAACCCCCTTGTTCATTCTGATACAATCCCACTCTCTCGCTCCTGCTCTCTTTTACGGCATTAGGACAACAACGATTCATCTGTTACCTGCTGCGGTAGCTGAACCCCTTTATCCTTTGCATGACCTATCATTGCCACAGTAAATAGATGAAACCCACTAGCATGAGTAGGAGTTGTTTGAGCCCTGTTGTGCCTACTCATTCTTGCTTGTTTGTCATGCCTGCTACTGCTTAGAGTTGAGTCAGGTCTGATTCATCGGGGATGAATCAGAGGCGTGTGAACATGACCTACTGTGTGTGAGCTAAGTGTGTGAACACGATTTGGTAAAGGTAGCGGTGAGAGGCCATGTAGGAGTACATGGTGGGTTGTCTCATTGCAGCCGTCCTTAGGAACTGAGTTCTGTGTTTGTGATCCATGATCAGTTACTACCACACATTGGGCTCCGGGCGCTCCAAGCTCTCTCGACTTATTAATCAACATGATCTCTGTCCAGGAGTTGCAACTAGTTTCTGGTGTTTGTAGGTAGTGTTAGTAGTCTACCAAGTGGCACCCGGTACAGGTGGGCTTGGGACAGACTAGGCACAGTGGCCCGGTGTACCAAGTGGCACCCGGTTGGTGGGCTTGGGAACCCTGCACACATCGTTTGGGGCCGTAAGCGACACCCCGGCCGGATCTCCTTGCGGATGGAACCCGAATAGGCGATAAACCTGGACTAGAGACTTGTTCGGTTAGTCAGGTCGTGGCCGACTCCCTCGCCCGGCTTCCGCTTGAAGGTTGCCGAGGTACATGACGTGTACAGGGCGATAAGTGGCGAAAGCGTGTGTGAAGAAGTACACCCCTGCAGGGTTATCATTATCTATTCGAATAGCCGGATTCCTCGGATATGGAAAGGTGGACCCCTTGTATAGTTCATAGACAAGTGAAAGTGGATACTCTAAAATACGCAAGATAAGCGTGAGTGCTATGGATGGCGTTCTCGTAGGGAGACGGGAACGGATCCATAGTGGTGTATTGATATGGTGAATATGTGGACTCGTGTGCGCCACCTCAAAAGAGTTACATTGCAGTCGTAGTTCAGGATAGCCACTGAGTCAAAGCTGGCTTGCTACAGTCAAACTCCACCATCCCCTTTGTTGATAATGATGCATATGTAGTTAGTTCTGATGTAAGTCTTGCTGGGTACATTTGTACTCACGTTTGCCTATTTTATGTTTTTGCAGAGAGACTTCAGTCTCACTAGTAGTTCCACGTGGACTTCGACGTTTAGCTTGATACCTCAGCTACGATCTTGTGCCCTCGGCAGGATCTGATAGATAGTCAGGCTTCTCAGCCTTTTTCATTTATAGATGTCTGTACTCAGACATGATAGCTTCCGCTTGTGCTTTGACTTGTATGCTCTGATTGTTGGGTCGTGAGACCCATGTTTGTAATGTCTCGCTCCTCGGAGCCTAATGAATAATTACTTGAGTCGTAGAGACATGTTGTGATGCCATGTTGTATTTGCACATATCGAGCATATTGTGTGTATGTTATTGAAATGCTTG
Source organism: Triticum aestivum (assembly GCF_018294505.1). Taxonomy (NCBI): domain Eukaryota; kingdom Viridiplantae; phylum Streptophyta; class Magnoliopsida; order Poales; family Poaceae; genus Triticum; species Triticum aestivum. The sequence continues at coordinate 378,882,926 of NC_057803.1, read as the reverse complement.
GTATGTGTGGGATCTAACCATCTAGTTGTTTATCTTTAGTAGCCTCTCTTACCGGGAAATGTCTCCTAGTGTTTCCACTGAGCCATGGTAGCTTGCTACTGCTCCGGAACACTTAGGCTGGCCGGCATGTGTCCTTCTTCGTTCCTGTGTCTGTCCCTTCGGGGAAATGTCACACTTTGAGTACCGGAGTCCTGCTAGCCCAGTGCTACAGCCCGGACCCACTTGCTGATGACCGACACGTTCGAAGCTGGGTCATGGATGCCTGTCCCTGTAAGTCTGTGCCACTTTGGGTTTACGACTAGTCATGTCAGCCCGGGCTCCTTATCATATGGATGCTAGCGACACTATCATATACGTGAGCCAAAAGGCGCAAACGGTCCCGGGCAAAGGTAAGGCGACACCCGTGGGGATACCGTGCGTGAGGCCGCAAAGTGATATGAGGTGTTACCGGCTAGATCGATGTGGCATCGAGTCGGGGTCCTGACAGTGTTGGTATCAGAGCTTGACTGCCTGTAGGATTACCAAGCCAAACTGGTCGAAGTTGAGTCTAGAAATTCTTTAGTTATATAAGGGAATTGATTGTGGGATGGAACGTAAGGCTCTTTTTACTCCTTATACCTCATGCCCTTCTGATCTGAGTCATCTTATCTTTCCTATGGGGTTAAGGAACTAGGCCTTCTCATCTATCTATCAGGATCACGTGTTACTAATCCGTAGACTTATAAATTGTTGGATTAAGCTTGAGTTCAGTTTCTACTACTTCCGTACGTTAACTGTTGATCTCGAAACCTTGATATTGTGCTTCTGAGTGGTCATGCCACCAATTTTGTGAATGTCTCAAATCTTTTCGGAGCATTTACAGCCGTTATGCTGTCCGAGTCATCCCAGGTTTCTAAAGAGTCTGATGCATTTGCAGAATCCTTTTCCTCTGGTTTCAATGTCTTTTAGGCCAGGTTAATCACACAAATTGTTGAGTTGAGGTAGTCTACTGCCTCGACCATTATGTTGGAGTTACTATTATGGCCCTAGGTGTTTAGGGAGTCACCTAGTAATCTAGCAATGTTTTGTGATCCCAGTGTGATGATTCTGGCTTTTATTCTCGAAAGCATCCCGTGATGCTACTTAGTAGTAGGTATTCTACTCCTGGGTTCTGAACCCGAGATTCACTCTACCTACTTCATGTTGATAGTAATTGCTAGTGCCTTTAGGATATTAGTAACCTTTGCGATAGTCCTTGAAGTCCGTGGTATCTTCTTCTTCCAAATACCATGAACTACTTATGGCAGATGTTTATTGGATCAAAAAAAAATCACAATTAGAGTACTCTTGAGGAGTTCTCCATTCATAAATCGTGACTCTGCCAGTTCTACCTTTCTGCATGGGTTATCCGGAAGAAATATGTTGAACTTGGTTCGACATACTAATCTATGCATCCACAACTCAGAAAGTTATATGTTCCTTTGAGTTGCTCTCTTTAGTTGCATTCTGACCCTCGTCTATCAATTGATAGTCAAGAGTATGCGTGCGTTCGTTCATCGATGCCTATGACTCTTGTGGTCTGTCAAGCCATTCTATTCCGGAATGACTAGGAGAAACAAACTCCAGTACCTCTTCCATATCTAGGATTGGGTCAAAGTAGTTGTATTCCGCAGATCAAATGCCAATCCAGCTTTTGGTTCTGCTCTACCTTGGAGTATTACATATTTTATATCGAGATTGTTATAGGAATTGCACACCATCCCATGAACTCTTGGTACAGTGATACTTCTTGCCATCACTGTTCGTTCCTCGGCCCTCGTGTTGATGCAACCGGAATACCGGCAAATGAATTGTGATGTGTGAAATCAATACTGCTAGCAACTCTGTTGCTTGGTAGTTAAAGAATAATAATTTCATTCTTAGTATGTTGGTTTTCGAATCATCCTTCTAAGACTGATCGTGCTACCTAGTCCTTATTTCGGTGCACCCTTCGATTGATGAGTTAGGATCTTATCAAGTCCTCACTCATTTGATCATATCGTCTTGCCCTCAAAAGCAAGATTGTTCTCGAGCTTAGTAACATACCGGTGGTTCGTGACTTTCCAAATATCTTCTTGGAGGTGTTACCGGGTTGTCACCTGACCGCTATGTTGAGTTCGTGATCAAGTTGGTTTCTTGTGAACCACCTTCTCTCCAAGAATCGGTGTTAGATATCCCTGAGCTAGTTGGTTAAGCTAGACAACAACTTGGAGAGTTGGAAGATAAAAGATTGTCTGACTTAGTTCATTCCAAAGGGATATTCTTGTGTAGTGTGTGTTGAAGAAAGATGATATCTTCATCGATTGGTCCCTGTGATCAGTTGCTGGACCTATTGTCTTATCAATCCTTTGATTTGAGTGTGGGCTATCGTCAAATCAAATCAGAACCAACGATATTCGTAATGTTGTCTTACTCGTGGTTGATCCCTCGAGCATACACCATTATATCTTTGGTCTGACCAATGCTATCACCGTGTTCACTTAACTATGGAATTCCTTTTAAAAGGAAACCCGGATGAATTGTTGTTGAGCCATTGACAACATCTTTATCTCCTCCATGATTTTGTTGAACATTAAGCTAGTGTTGGAAACTTTTGAAAGCATTTGTTCATGCTAGCTCATGAAGCATATGTTCGGATGTAAGAAGTGATTCCTCTAGTTCATGTGCATTTGATGCAAGTTACCGCCGTGGACTCGAGAAAGTCAATGTTGCTTCCTCTGGAATCATCGCAAGTCAATCATGCACACGTGCGAAGTATTCTGTGGTCTGGAGACTTGCAACCTTCATTCCATATGTGTATCCTAGCACACCAAGCCACTGACTGATTTGTTCAAGGAGAAGGAGTATCTTCATAAGAGCTAATCCGGACTTATGAAAGAACTTCGATATCCTCGCTGATGGTTCCCAACCAGAACTCGGTAGTGTTTTATTGTAAGACTACCATGTGGGCATGCTTGTCTGGGACAACGTGTTCACATGTTTGTAGCAGAACCAGCTCATGTTTTGGAGCTTGCTATCGTAGTTCATTTCCCGAGAATCTCGCAACGTCATCTCGTCGATTTGTGTTGCAAACTTTCATTTTTCTTCCGGGACTCGATGAGTCTGGAATAACCTGACACCAACCAGATCTGAATCTCAGGCAGATATGATGGTTGGAACATTTCCCAAGAACTATAATATTGGTCCCTCGATAACCGGTAAAGTGGATGTCGTGGCCAACACACCCAGCCGGAAGACCTGTTATTATAATATCTTGATTGATGAAGTTGGCCACCTCCCCATAAGGATTTCATAGGGTTTGCTCCCTAGTTTCCCCTATGGATTTTTGTGTTTCCGAAGTCCGACCTTTACTTGATGTTCTAGATACCAAACCATATCTATGAATGGGTTACACTAGCACATCAAGGAGAACATTAGAAGCGGAGTGCTAAATGTCTCTCGGTCGTTCATCCAGATTTTATTTGCTTGGCCTCGCTAAGGATCCTTGCCACGGATGTGGTAAAACCTTGATGAATATGGAAATGCTCAAGTTCTTGAGAGCACGCACAAGCGCTACGTCTTATCATCGGCACTAGCTGGGATTGCCCCAGATTTCCTCGGTTATGCTATAACCACTCCAACGGTGAATTCACTCTCTGTTGTTGGGTTCTCCCCCAGTTACTAGAATCATTCCCAGCATTTGCATTTTGTTCCCAGCTTGCACCGCCAATGTGCCATTCTACCATGGGTCTCTTCCATTTCCGGTGATAAGCAAATTCATCCATTACGTTGTCTTCAACAAGGTAATCCACATCATCCAAGTCCGGGTATGCCATTCTACCGACCCCGCCAATTGATTGCTTGTGATTGCCTTAGGCTGGTATAAAGAGTTTCAATGATCTTTGAATCAAAGGTAATTCTTTTTGCCACTTAAGATAATACCCTACGATCACCCTCCTCCAGGATGTTTCGTCGTGGTATCATGGCAATTCAACTCCTCGCTACGTTAACAATCGATTACCACCTTCTTAAGTGTGGAATTATTGTCTACCTAGTGAACCTTCGTCATCCGTTTCTTTCCACCCCTCTTGATGTGTATCTCGTGTCTCAACCCGAGAGATGGTTCTAAGTCTCATTCCGTGAGTTAGTCCTGAGTTGTTCGATCTTCGAGAAGATCGACCCTTCTAGAGTCTCCTTCTTCCCTCCATGTCATGTTGGCAGGATTTCTCAAAACAAGACATCAAGACAATGATGGTGAATGAATCAACGTTCAATTGAAGTGCACCCTGGATCGTGAAGATTATACTAGTCTGCGTTACCCTTCACCTTACCCTACGCTTGAATCTCGAGACGAGATTCTTGTTTAGTGGGGGTGAGTTGTCACATCCCTAGCTTCTGGTAATGCTCTGAGCTAGCTAGTCATGTGTTGCATCATGTTTAAATTTTGCCTAAAATTGAAATGGGGATGTTCAAACCCTAGCATTAAATCAACTCAACTAGGGTGAGTTAAAATCTTTTCAATAAACCCAAAAGGCCCCTAAGAAAAGTTCATGATTTCTGGTTAAGGTGGAAACCTCTGCCAAAAATGATGAATATATCCTTAGGTCATTTTTGGATTTTTGAATTAAATCATATTGTATTTGACTTTGGGCATTTAAATACTATAAATAATTTAAATGCTCAAATAAATGTTGGAAATTGATAAGGGTCACTGGAATAATTCAGAAAGCACCCATAATTATTTCCAGGATTTTATAAAATGATTTGATATTAAAACAAATCAAAAACAAATTGCAGAAATAGAAAAAAAAACAGAACAAAAATAAAAGAGAGAAGGCCACCTGGGCCACTTACCTGTAACCGGCCCAGCTGGCCAGCTCCTCCCGCTGGCCCAGCCCACCGCCGCCTCCCTCCCCTGTCGCCTTCCTCCTCTGCCAGGAGGACGGGCACGCGCCCGGCGCCCGCGGCCACGCGCCCCGGCCACCTCCTCCCTGCCTGGCTGCCTCCTCCTCCCCTGGTTCCCTCCCGCGACGCCACGCAGCCCCCTGCACCTCTCACTTCTCCCTCGCTCTCTGGACCCCCCCCTCCTCCTCCTCTGTTCTCCTCACCGAGCGGAGCCCGTCGCCGCCGCTCGCCATAACCACGGCCACCGGGCCTCCCTCGCTCCCCCGACTAGCCCAGGGGCTCCGCCTCGACCCCCTCCTTCCTCCCCACCGACCCACGGCCCTCCGGAAGCCCTGCAACGCCGCCACCATCGCCGTTCC
>NC_057803.1:378846177-378877549 GCF_018294505.1 Triticum aestivum | reverse complement strand
CTCTCTCCCCGAGCTCCTCTCCTCCTCTGGCTCTCTCGCGCGCAGCCACCGAACACACCCGCCGCCGCCGACGAGCTCTCTCGTGGCCACCGGCCACCCCTAGCCTCTCCGACACACCCACGAGCTCCGCCTCGACCCCCTCCTTCCTCCCCACCGACCCACGGCCCTCCGGAAGCCCTGCAACGCCGCCACCATCGCCGTTCCGTCGCCGGCCACCGAAGCTCCCCTCCGTCGATTCGCCGGACCCCGTGCCTCCCCTGCCTCGCCAGCAGCACCAGAAGAATCGCGGTGAGCCACTGAACCGTTCCCCTCTTCTTCCCATGCCGTTGGGCCGCTCTAGCCATTGCTTCCGCCGGACCCGAGAGCTCGCCGCCGCCGTGCCTCGTCACCACCGTGGCTGGAGCCGTTGCAGCTCGAAGCCGAGCACACCACCGCACCCAACACATCTCCAGGAGCCCGTAGCCGCCACTAGCTTCCCTCCCATGCCCCCGAACGCCAAACCCGACCTCGCCCGAGCTCCGGCCGCCGCCTCGCTCGCCGCCGTTGCTGATTCCGGCCACCCCCGCACCTTCCGTTGGTTCCCCTAGATGCGCACGGGCGCGGGCTACCTCCTGGTACCCTTGGCGCATCGATCCGATGCCCCTAGCGCAAGTCCGGCGTGCCCCGCCGTGTCCTGTGGTCGCCACCGGCTGGTCTCCGGTGACGCCGACGTGGCGCACTTACTTAGCCGCTAATGACCATGCTAAACACCCCCACAGACACTGACAGCTGGGCCCCACGCCCTTAACTAACCACGGCTTAAACTTCTGTTAGTTTAGATTAATCACAGTGGCCCCACACGTCAGCTTTGACCATGCTGACGTGGCCTTTGACCCGGCCCCACCTGCCATTGACACTAAACAGCCCTGGGTCACTGACCAGTGGACCCCACTGGTCAGGCTTGACCTGGAGGCGCCCTGTTGACCTGCTGACGTCAAGGTGATGACATGCTGACGCCATAATTCATTTTCTGGAATTATTTTAATTCTAAATATTCAGGAAATTCCAGAAAATTGTAAAAACTTCTAAAAATCATAGAAATTCAACCGTAACTCCAAATTAAATAATTTATATATGAAAAATTATCAGAAAAATTCAAGGAATCCATCTGTACCATTTTCATGCATGTTAGAACAACTTATAGCTGCTGTTTAGCACAAATCAATTAAATGGCATTTGAATAATCACATATGGAGTTTGAATTTGAATCTTGTATTCAAACCAACTTCATTTAATCTGTTGCTAGTTGCATTAGCTCAAAACACATTCATTTTGCCATGTCATGATCATGCATCATATTGTGCATTGCATTGATTGTGTTTTTCTGTGTTGCCGGTATTTGTCCCCTCTCGATAGACGCGATACCGATGATGTGATCGTTGACACTGATGAAGACTCAATGTTATCTTCAGAAGTGCCAGGCAAGCAAAACCCCCTTGTTCATTCCGATAAAATCCCACTCTCTCGCTCCTGCTCTCTTTTACTGCATTAGGACAACAACGACATATTTGATACTTGCTGCGGTAGCTGAACCCTTTATCCTTTGCATGACCTGTCATTGCCACAGTAAATAGATGAAACCCACTAGCATGAGTAGGAGTTGTTTGAGCCCTGATGTGCCTACTCATTCATGCTTGTTTGTCATGCCTGCTACTGCTTAGAGTCGAGTCAGGTCTGATTCATCGGGGATGAATCAGAGGCGTGTGAACATGTCCCAATGTGCGTGAGCTAAGTGTGTGAACACGATTTGGTAAAGGTAGCGGTGAGAGGCCATGTAGGAGTACATGGTGGGTTGTCTCATTGCAGCCGTCCTCAGGAACTGAGTTCTGTGTTGTGATCCATGATCAGTTACTACCACACATTGGGCTCCGGGCGCTCCAAGCTCTCTCGACTTATTAATCAACATGATCTCTGTCCAGGAGTTGCAACTAGTTTCTGGTGTTTGTAGGTAGTGTTAGTAGTCTACCAAGTGGCACCCGGTACAGGTGGGCTTGGGACAGACTAGGCACAGTGGCCCGGTGTACCAAGTGGCACCCGGTTGGTGGGCTTGGGAACCCTGCACACATCGTTTGGGGCCGTAAGCGACACCCCGGCCGGATCTCCTTGCGGATGGAACCCGAATAGGCGATAAACCTGGACTAGAGACTTGTTCAGTTAGTCAGGTCGTGGCCGACTCCCTCGCCCGGCTTCCGCTTGAAGGTTGCCGAGGTACATGACGTGTACAGGGCGATAAGTGGCGAAAGCGTGTGTGAAGAAGTACACCCCTGCAGGGTTATCATTATCTATTCGAATAGCCGGATTCCTCGGATATGGAAACGTGAACCCCTTGTACAGTTCATAGACAAGTGAAAGTGGATACTCTAAAATACACAAGATAAGCGTGAGTGCTATGGATGGCGTTCTCGTAGGGAGACGGGAACGGATCCATAGTGGTGTATTGATATGGTGAATATGTGGACTCGTGTGCGCCACCTCAAAAGAGTTACATTGCAGTCGTAGTTCAGGATAGCCACTGAGTCAAAGCTGGCTTGCTGCAGTCAAACTCCACCATCCCCTTTGTTGATAATGATGCATATGTAGTTAGTTCTGATGTAAGTCTTGCTGGGTACATTTGTACTCACGTTTGCCTATTTTATGTTTTTGCAGAGAGACTTCAGTCTCACTAGTAGTTCCACGTGGACTTCGACGTTTAGCTTGATACCTCAGCTACGATCTTGTGCCCTCGGCAGGATCTGATAGATAGTCAGGCTTCTCAGCCTTTTTCATTTATAGATGTCTGTACTCAGACATGATAGCTTCCGCTTGTGCTTTGACTTGTATGCTCTGATTGTTGGGTCGTGAGACCCATGTTTGTAATGTCTCGCTCCTCGGAGCCTAATGAATAATTACTTGAGTCGTAGAGACATGTTGTGATGCCATGTTGTATTTGCACATATCGAGCATATTGTGTGTATGTTATTGAAATGCTTGGTATGTGTGGGATCTGACCATCTAGTTGTTTATCTTTAGTAGCCTCTCTTACCGGGAAATGTCTCCTAGTGTTTCCACTGAGCCATGGTAGCTTGCTACTGCTCCGGAACACTTAGGCTGGCCGGCATGTGTCCTTCTTCGTTCCTGTGTCTGTCCCTTCGGGAAATGTCACGCTTTGAGTACCGGAGTCCTGTTAGCCCGCTACAGCCCGGTTTACCGGAGTCCTGCTAGCCCAGTGCTACAGCCCGGACCCACTTGCTGATGACCGACACGTTCGAAGCTGGGTCATGGATGCCTGTCCCTGTAAGTCTGTGCCACTTTGGGTTTACGACTAGTCATGTCAGCCCGGGCTCCTTATCATATGGATGCTAGCGACACTATCATATACGTGAGCCAAAAGGCGCAAACGGTCCCGGGCAAAGGTAAGGCGACACCCGTGGGGATACCGTGCGTGAGGCCGCAAAGTGATATGAGGTGTTACCGGCTAGATCGATGTGACATCGAGTCGGGGTCCTGACACCCGTTCACGTCACCTCCTCGGGTCATTGGTGTTTGGCCTTCTCATGTGATCGCCTCAGGAAATTCATTCGACGCAGGTTGTCTAACCATCTTGCAGGTCCACCACATCCATCAAGATTCAAGTCAGGTGCAACCGGCATTGAGGTAGGGCCTCGTGAGTCCCGCGCTGGCTCATGAGGGCCTGAACACCCCGAGTCTGGCCCTACCGCGCGAGCCACGTGTCAGGGTGGGGCTGTACATGCCCCGGTGGCTCAGCTTAGAGGGAGCCCTCACCCATGCACCAGTGGAAGGACCATGCTCCATGCTGGCAGTCGACAAGGTCAAGGAGTGGCTATGCCCGTGCAAGTGCGGAAGCGCTATGCTCCGCACTGGTGATAAACAACTAAGGGCGACCCCATGGCCGCATCAACCTCAGGGAGCCACCCATCTTGGTGTCTAGCATCGTTGCAACGCTTTCCCCTCGGGAGAGTCATGCGAGGGGGCTGTGCACGGGGGCTGCGCTCAGGTCATGCCTGGCGTACGCCACCCTGCCAGGTCCCCCGGACCTGGTAGTTACGCCCCTCTCCCGAGCAGGACCTCGACAAGGACAGGTATGGAGGTCTGTTTGTACATCAAGGGGGACTCCGGAGCATCGCAACTCAGGAGCCTAACTGGCCACGTAGCCCTTCACCCCTTGGTCTTGTCTTGGTGATCCGGACGACCCAACGGCGGCAAAAGCATGCGCGGGGTCGGGCCCTGCTGACGCAGAATGCTAAGACCTACTTTCGCATTTTCTTTCCGTAGGCTGTTTGCACGTCAAGGGGGACTCCTGAGCATCGTGACTCAGGAGCCTAACTGGTCACGTAGCCCATCACCCCTTGGTCTCGTCCTAGTGATCTGGACGACCAAACGACGGCTGAGGCATGCGCGAGGCCGGGCCCTGCCGACATAGAACATCAAGCAAATGGGAAGGAGATCATGGAATCCTAACAAATTATTACAAGACATACTGTTATTCCAATGCCAAACACAAGTTTTGACGCCTCCACGAGGCACGTTGCATATCATAGGAAAGTTTGCAGGAAAGTAAAAACGGGAAGGAGGACCACCGTCCACCGGCAAGCCTCCTCTTCACCATTGCGCACTGTCGCCAGGGAGCGCTCCCCCGTCAGCAGCGTCACCGTCGCCCGTGCTATCGGCCATGGTCACAGGGTCAGCGGCACCATCAACCAAAGGCGTGGGGTCGAAGGTGAGGAATCTCTCCAACAGGGCCTGCACCCGATCCTTCATGGCTTCGGCTATAGCCTCACAGTGCTTCTCGTCCACGGGCTCGAGCAGGGCATCGAGGTCGACACTGGGGTCGCGAAGATGAAGGTGGTTGAAGATAAGCGTCAGGGCTGATGAGGAGAGCGCGCGGGCTTCCCCCTCCACCATGGGGCCGATCCCGTTGACGACGCCCTCGAGCGCCGTGATGAGCTGAGGGAGTAGTTGGGTGGGCCCATTATCATCCGTCACCAACGGCTTCTCCAAACCCTTCTCGTAGAGCTCCTGTAGAGCCTCGCGGGAACCTCCGCTCAAGAGATTTGAAGGCCACACGATCTTCAGCAAGAACCTTCGCCTTGGCCTCCAGCTGGGCCTTCTTCGCCTCCACCTTCTCCAGCTCCTCCAGGCGGCGGCACTCCACGGCCTGCGCCCGCACCAGCTGCTCCAGCTCTGTGTCACAGCCGGCGATCGCGTCTTCTCGAGCCTTTAGCTTCACCTCCCGTGCCTCCAGCTCGGCTTCCACCACCTGGTAGCGCTCCTTGGTGCCCTCGGCATCCTTTAACGCCCCCTCATGGGCGGCTGCAGCTAGGTCGACAGACCACTTACCCTCCTCAGAAGGTGCCACCGCCTGGCTCCACGTTGCCCTCACGAACACATCGAACTGCTACCGCCCCAAGATCAGCTCCAGGCACCCTGACGCCAAGCGATGGTCGACGCACTGAAGGTCATCCCAAAACTGGGTCAGTGCGGAAAAAGCCTCCTCCAGATCATCAGGCGAGGCGGAAGGATCACGGCATAGCGGCGTGATAGGAAGAGGAGGAGGCAGCATCGGCTCCAGGGCCTGCAGGTTGGCAGCAGCAGAGGAGGCTGGGGGCTCTTGAGCGTTTGAAGCCTCAGCAAGCAAGCTGGGAGCAGGCGCCTCCGGAGGTGTCTTGACCATGGAGATCGTCTTCTCCTGAGGTGGGGCTTTTGAATCTCGCAAGGACGACCCGAATGCTGAGGCTTGGGAGCCAACACCGTCCCTCTGCACCAGAGGAGGTGCAGTAGCAACTTGCTGCGGGGCCTCAGGGGTTGCAGTCGCCGCCTTCTTCTTCTTCACCGCCGATGCTGGCCTGTCAGTGCAAGGAAGACATCAAGAAACCGCAGCAAGGACAGGGACACAAGATTAGGATGAAGCGCTTACTGATCTACGACGGCGTACGCCCACGGCCTCTTCTAGAGCACAAAGCTTGATGCTTTTGCGGCCTGGAGGATGAGCACACGAGCCCCAGGGGCTGGCAAGGGTGCAGTAGCCCGACCCGCATCAGCGCCAACTGACGACGGAGCAGCAACGTCACCTCGGGAGATCAGCGCTGACCTAACCTTCTTTAGGACCCTGGCCGGTGGCTTCTTGGGGGGGGGGGGTCCCCCGGACCTTGTCATGACCCCAACAGAGATCGGTGACTCCATCACCGGGTGCTCGTTGGCCTCGTCATCGTTAGGAAGGGTGCGGAGGAGGTTCGCCACATGAAGAGGAGAGGTCTCCCCAGCTCCCGCCCAGGTCGCCTCTGAGTCAGCCCTCTCCTCCTCGACGGACTCAGCAAAGGAAACCATCACCGGAGCTGCCGGCACCAGAGTCCCGGTAGGGGCCGGTGGCACGAGCCCACGCTCGCTGAAGACGGGCATGGTGGCAGCGATCTTCGACCCATCCGGGCAGCGGTATAGTGGAAGATCGGTGTAAGGCGGATACCCATGATCCTTCACAACCAGGAGGTGGAGGACCTTGTCCAGCTCCTCGTCGGACAATGCGTCCAGGCGTAGGCCGAGGTCACCCTCTCCTTCTTCCATGAGCCTCCACAAGGGGCGCGAGCGTTCCTGGAGCGGGGCCAGGCGCTGCGATAGGAACTCCTTGACGATCATGGCCCATGTCAGCTTCTCCGCCTTCGGGTCCTCTGGCTTCAGGTCAGCCGCCATCCTCCCTAGCACCTGCTCCGCCCGCGGGTTGGTGAGCTTCTCGCTAGTCCACCCATCATGAGGCACTGGCCTCCCTGTTGGCAGCACCGGCCGAGGGTAGGGGCTATTGGCGTTCATGAGGACCCATTTGCTCCAGAAGCCCTCTGCCTTCTTCCCAGCTCTCGAGATTGCATTGGCTCCGTTTGCCGCAACGAAGTTGGCGCACCCTGAGCATGCCGCGCTATCCTTGTTCCGGAGGTAGAAGAAATGGTGAAGCAGCACCACGAATGACATCACCCCCATAAATGCCTCATAATAGAAGGCGAAGATAGATAGGAGAAGGACGGAATTGGGACGAAGGTGGAGGGCATGGACCTTGTAATGGAGAAGGACGGTGTAGAAAAACTCAGACAAAAGGGGGACCAGCCCCGCGAAGACACTATGCATGAAGAAGGGGTAGAAGGTGCTACAGGAGGCCTCCGGCTCGGTGGAGACAACCCGAAGCGCGGCCTCTCCCCCCTTGTTGCTGGCACCCGCCACCATCAGGAGCGCGGTGGAGAGGTTCTTCTCCGAAACATTGGGTGCATTCAAGGCGGGCTCGCACCAGGAGGGAGAGCACACAGCCTTTGCCTTGTCGGACGCCATCGACTGCAAGCTAGGGGATGAGTCCTGGAAGATCTAGAGTCTCTTGGGGCGAAGAACAGGAAAGGGGATCCGGAGCAAGACGAAGGAAGACAATGAAGACTATGTAGCATGTGCCAGCCTTTTGTCAGGCGAGAGCGGTTGCCGAGGCCACATGGGAAAGTGGAGGCGCCCGTGCCCGAACAATCGCCACGTGTCAATCAAGGCCGCCGGTGGTTGGGGCCCGTGGTGCTCCACACATGCCCTTTGGCTTTGCCTCAAAGCCAAGCTCGAGCGTGCCATGGGCCCGGGGGCTACTGTCAGTATTTTGGGACCGGGGGTGCCCAGAATTGCCTGCCTACGGGCTTGTGCGTGGCTCCACCAATGGCCTGGTATGGCCCATCTTCAGCAGTAACCACTCAAGACCCTCGCGAGGGGCCAAGCCTCGCGAGGCGGACAACACCAAGGCCTCCCCTGGAGCAGCCTCACTAGGATGGCTCCCGAGGAGCAGAGATCTCTATGCAAGGGGCACCTCGCGAGGTTCACGTGACGTGAGCCATGACGACCAAGGCCAGGCGGGCGCCAGCGGGCGCAGTGTACCAGTTTCCTTTTTCGTGCTAAAGAGGCAGGCACAGGCGAGGAGTCACGAGGCATTAGGCAGAGTTTTCCATATCGGTGCAACAAGATCAAGACCAGCAGGATGGCAGGACAGAGGTCACCATAGAGCCTACAACAGCGTCACCACCAGAGCCTTTGGCAGGCAAAGACCACCTTTTGTTAGGACAGCTTGTACTAGTTGTCTTCCTTCAAACTTGGCAATTGTGGGATCCCTTCCCGTCTAACATTTGGGAAGAGGACCAGGGCCTCCCTAAATAGGACTAGCCACCACCATAGGAATCGACTCATCTAGGATCATATCCATTCCATCCTCACATCCACCAGCTCGCTGAGCTCAAGAACACCTCTCCTCCTATGGTTGTTCACCCATTGTACTAGTTCATCCTTAGCCCGTGAGGCAATCCACCAACACCACACTGTTGTTGGGTATTACACCGCAAGGTGGCCCAAACCAGTATAATCCATTGTGTCTCTTGTTCTTTGGGTTCATCGAGCTAGGCCGTGAGATCGTTGAGCAAGCGAACTAGGGAGATAGTGTTCTTCATGCGCACCCAGAGTTCGAACCTCAAGGGTTAGCCGGAACCCACAATCCGACACTTTGCGCCTACTCGCTTGACATGTCGCAGAACGGGTGTCACTTGTAGGCGTTTTCTGTAGGAAGTGGCTGCCAAGTGGTGGATAGCAGCCACTTGGTCACCTTGGAGCTTGACACAGCACTGATTGACGACTTGGGTCGTGATGAGGTGGTCCGGTAGGTTGGTTCCGTCTTCGTAATTCCCAGCAGGCCTGCCGGGACGCCTTGAAAGCTTGATTCTGGGCTAAACCCTGTCCTCGCCAGGCTCGCCTGCCCGGCAAGGGAGGCGTTTTCCTTGGCGCCTCTTGCTTCTCTAGTTCCTCTTGGTCTTCTTGATTTGCATGTTGTATCCTCCAAAGGGCTAGTCTTTTGTGCTTCAATCTGATCCTAGCGTTGTGGTCTTGTCCCCGTGCCTGTAAACTTCTCTGTACGTGCACGAGTCAGGGGAAAATACACACCCCTATTTGTATTCCCCGACATAAGCCCCTGGGCCTGAGCCATACGTGTCACGCGGCACATTGGGTTAGGCCCAAAACAGTGCACGGACACGTGGCAGGAGAGAGCTGCGCATTGGTGTAGGATCGAAAGTAGGTGTAGAGGGGGGGTGCTTAGACTACTTGACCAAATAAAAATCTAGCCTTTCCCCAATTTTAAGTCTTGGCAGATTTTAGCAACTTACCACGAATCAAGAAATCAACCTACACCTGCAATTCTAATAGCTTAGCAGCGGAATGTGAAACATTGCATATGAAGGTAAAGGGAGGGGTTTGGAAGGCAAACACAATGTAGACACGGAGATTTTTGGTGTGGTTCCAATAGGTGCTGCTATCGTACATCCACGTTGATGGAGACTTCAACCCACGAAGGATAACGGTTGCGCGAGTCCAGGGAGGGCTCCACCCACAAAGGGTGCATGAAGAAGCAAATTTGTCTATCCCACCATGGCCATCGTGCACGAAGGACTTCCTCACTTGGGTAGATCTTCACGAAGTAGGCGATCTCCTTGCCCTTACAAACTCCTTGGTTCAGCTCCACAATCTTGACGAAGGCTCCCAAGTGACACCTAAGCAATCTAGGAGACACCACTCTCCAAAAGGTAATAGATGGTGTGTTGATGATGAACTCCTTGCTCTTGTGCTTCAAATGATAGTCTCCCCAACACTCAACTCTCTCTCATAGATTTGGCTCTGGTGAAAAGATGATTTGAGTGGAAAGCAACTTGGGGAAGGCTAGAGATCAAGATTTTTGTGGTTGGATTGGAATGTCTTGGTCTCAACACAGGAGTAGGTGGTTCTCTCTCTGAAAATGTGAAGTGGAAGTGTAGGCATGTACTGATGGCTCTCTCATGAATAGAGAAGGGGGTGGAGGGGTATATAGCCTCCACACAAAATCTAACTGTTACACACATTTGACCCAACTCGATCAGACCGAATAGGTGAACTCGGTGAGACTGATTTAGTTCAAAGTGTGAATGTTAGGATTCTCGGTGGGACCAACACGATCAACTCGGTGGGACCGATGTCCTAGGGTTAGGGCAAAACCTTATCTTGGTTTGACCGATTACGTGAACTCGGTGAGACTGATTTCAGTAATAAGGAAACAGAGAGTTGGTCAGGAAAACTCGGTGGGACCGATTGCTCCTTTCGGTTATACCGAAACGCTACGGAAGGGAAACAGAGAGTGTGCATTCCCATCTCAGTGGGACTGAAATCCCTATTGATGAGACCGAACTGATTAGGGTTTCTGGGTGTGGCTATGTCAAAGGTACTCGAGGATGTCGGATGGATCAAATTGGTGGGGCCGAGTTTGACTTTAGCTTTAGGACGTATTTGGATTTGAGGAAGTGGTTGAGGGCTTTGGAGCATATCACTAAGCATTTTGAGAAAGTAGACCATTAAGAAACATCTCATGCCCTTTTAATAGTATTGGTTTTTCCCATGGGCTCAAGGTGATCTTGGATCACTAAAATAGAAATGAAGAGTCCTGAGCTTTTGCCAATATTAGTCCTTAGCATTTTGTGGGGTCCACATCTCTAGTTCATGCCATGCCAATCATTGAACTTTCTGAAATAATCAACTTGAATGGATATTAGTTCAATGAGCTATATGGTGTTATGAATTACCAAAACCACCCGGCGATTAGTTGCACTTTCCTTGGCGGTTCGTCACGCCAGTCTCTCCAACGTCCACTAGGCGCAATTACTGCGAGTCATGGGGTCATGGGACTATTGTAGTTAATGTAAAACTGTAACTTTCTGAAGTGTCGCGCCCTCGCTCCATGCCTTTTCCCCTTAACATGCGGAAATGAGGAGCAGCATGATTCACATGTGAAAGTGCATTATATCGACTAGAGGGGGGTGAATAGGCGATTTTTATGAAAGTCTTCAAAACGTGGAAGTTTCAAAGACAAACGATAGAGATAAACCTATTACCATGCAGCGGAAAGTAGACTACACTAGGCAAACCATAGTCAAGTATTCAATGAAGTGAAAGCACAATGACTAATAGCAGCTAGGTAGTAAGGATCAGGTAGGAAGATATTATGAAGCCAATCAGAACAAGTAGTCACTCAGTGAAGACAGAAGATAGTGCACTCATACAATGACTTCACCAGGACCAACAGTAAGTAAAGGGAAGGGGAGGATGAAACCAGTGACTCGTTGAAGACAATGATTTGTTGGACCAGTTCCAGTTGTTGTGACAACTGTATGTCTGGTTAGGGCGGCTAGGTATTTAAACCTTAGGACACACAGTCCCGGACACCTAGTCCTGAACACGCAGCTCAGGACACCCAGTCCTCACCGTATTCCCCTTGAGCTAAGGTCACACAGACCTCGCCCAATCACTCTGGTAAGTCTTCAAGGTAGACTCCCAAACAATCACAGACTTCGTTCACCGGCGATCCACAATGTCTCTTGGATGCTCAGAACGCGACGCCTAACCGGCTGGAGGATTAACAGTCCTCAAGTGTAATAAGTCTTCAGATCACACATACAAGAAGACTTAAGTGATGCCTAACACTCTTTGGCTCTGGGTGGTTAGTGCTTTATCCTCGCAAGGAATTCTCTCTCAAAGGCTTCGAGGTGGGTTGCTCTCAAACGACAAAAGCCATACTCTAACTCTGAGCAGCCAACCGTTTATGGTTGTAGGGGGTGAGCTATTTATAGCCACTAGGCAACCCGACCTGATTTGTCTGAAATGACCCTGGGTCACTAAGGAACTGACACGTGTTCCAACGGTCAGATTTCAAACACACACGGAAACTTTACTTGGGCTACAAGCAAAGCTGACTTGTCCGACTCTGGACAAGATTCGCTCTCATAGTCTTCACTCGAAGACATAGGTTTTGGTTAAGCATCACTTCAGTCATTATGACTGGTTCTCTTGGACCCCACTTAACAGTACGGTGGTTCCTATGACTCAACAAAGGAAAAACAGAACTATGAAAGATCTAAGTCTTCGAGCTCCATAGGCTTCATGCGATGTCTTCTCTTGTCATAGTCTTCAATGAGAATATCTTCATAAACCACCTTTGTCATCAATGTCTTCATACATTTTTAGGGGTCATCTCTGGTAGGAAAACCGAATCAATGAGGGACTTCTACCTGTGTTATCCTGGAATTCTCACAAACACATTAGTCCCTCAACTAGGTTTGTCGTCAATACTCCAAAACCAACTAGGGGTGGCACTAGATGCACTTACAATCTCCCCTTTTTGGTGATTGATGACAAACTAGTTGAAGTTTTCAACAGGGAATATAATATGTGAAATTGTAAAGGATAAGGAATTGTCTTCATAAGTTGCAAGGGCTCCCCCTGAAGATGTGCATATAAGTAATTTGCTTTTGGAATGCAAATGCACATGGCAGGTTGTACTCGTGGAGATCCTCTTCAACTTATGATGACAATTCATTATGCATGAAAAGGTATGTGAAGATAATGACATGCATAATGGAAAATGGACGTCTGCCAAAATGATCTAAGTGCGGAATTTCTCGTCGCACATGCAGAATTTATCATCGCATCACAAAGTGGCAAATAAGTAGCAGACAACCATCGAGTTTAAGTGTTACAACTCAAAGAACCAAATGTATCAAAACGAGAGTTATAAACACGAGGCAAAATATAAAGCAACTGCCCGTGTGAACCCGCTTGAAGACTATCAAACTCATATGCTTCTCCCCCTTTTGTCAGTAAGGACCAAAAAGGTTTGAAGACATAGAGCATCTACTCGTTCCGATGAAGAGTAGGTGAAGCAGCAGGGTCATCGGTGGTGCAGAAGAACTTGGAGCAGTGTCGAAGCGTGCTGAAGGAGGTGGCGGTGAAGTAGCATCGTCTTCATCCTCGATCACTCTGGCATTCATAGTTGCAGCAGAGGAAGAGAACTCAGAGTCTTCAAGAGATGGAGTTCGTCGCAGCACTGCCCTTCGAGGAGGTGTGGAGTCAAACTTCAAGCATTCAGAGAAGCCATCCTCTTGAAGATCATCTTCAGAGCACATTAGCGTCAGCCCTTTCCATGTGCGTCGAGAGGTTTCATGTGCAACAAATGCATTCTTGGTGGCAAGATTGCGAATGTGATTTACATCCACCAAGAGGCTTTGCATTTGGCACTTCAGCCAGTCATGATGCCTATCCTGTTTCTGATGAAGAGCCACTAGAAGATCTCGGTCATTGAGAACACGAGTGCGCTTCTTGGGTCGTTGGGCAATTGTGCTATCGGTGGCTTCAGTAAGGGCAGGATGTGGTGCACGTGTAGTTCCAGCCAGAGAATAAACACGGGTGACTGCTTCAACCCCTTCAATGTTCTGAGAGAAACTTTGATGCTCCGCATTCTGAAGACTAAGAGGTTCCTTGGCAGGCTCAGGATAAACAGCTTCAACAGGCATATCCACATCAGGCAGAAAGATCCGATGATTCCGAGCAGATGGCTGATATGAGATAGCGGAGTGGAGTTTGATCAGCCGCATTATCCATGGAGCGTAGAACTTCAAGCCAAAAAGATCAGAGCCTGATGCAGCAATTTGGCGGATGAAGAAGTCCTGTGCATTGAAGCATTTGCCATGAAGAATATAGAAGACCAAAGTCTTCATTGCACCTTCCAGCTTGGCATGTGGAGTATGTCCTTTGATGGGCCAGAGAGTTCGCCTTGTGATGTGATAAATAGTCCTTGGCAGATACTCAAGGTCTTCAACGAAGAACTCCTTGGGATATGCAGCATCTTGGGGCAATGGCTTCATCATACTAAGCATCTGACTCATGTTTGGTTCAGGCTTCTGAAAGATGCTCTCCACAGCTTCACTGTGAAGCTGATAGCCATGTTCGTAGAGATCGCCAGGAGTGGGCAGACCAGTGAGCTCAATGATATCAAAGGCTTTGGCTTCGTGATGAACATTTCCTGTCATCCACTCCAGGACCCAAGTCTTCGGATCTCTGTTGTACCCACGGATGTGAAGTGTGGCATAGAATTGGAGCAGCAACTCTTCATTCTAGTGCTCTTGGTCGGTGACAAACGGCAGCAATCCAACCTCTTTGAAGCAATCCAGAGCTTCTTCCAGACAGGGCAGACCAGCTATTGCTTCGATGTCAAGACGCTTATGTGGGAAGATGCGACCTTGATTGTATAGAATGCAGGAGTAATAGCTTCGCTGCGGATAGCTCCAGAACCGATCAGAAGATATTCTTTCCCTTGAGTAGGGGTTCTTGGAGCTATTGAAGAAAGTGTTGTCTGCTTTGAAGCCATTGACATTGAAGGATCCAGGTGCTAATGCAGGACCTGGAAACCTAGGCAATCTTGGGATTGGCTTCTGTACCTGAGGCCTGTGCTCAACATGATAGTCAAACTGAGGACCAGCAGCAGGCGCAGGGACAGAAGCAGTAGTATCATTGGCTTCGCTGACTTCTGGTGCTGTTGTTGGTGTAGGCTCCACATTGCCTTCAGCCATGACAGCGGCAGTGGCTTCATTGGTGTTGGTGGTGGCAGCCTCACGATTCTCAACCTCCACTTGATGAGCTGGAGGGTCGGTCACAGTCACGTTCTCCTCGAGAATAGCTTCTTGGTGAGACGAGGGTGTAGCAGCGCTTGGGGTTTCTTCTTCATCGGCTGATGCAGCCGGAATGTCTTCAACAGCTCTAGCTTCAGACTCAGAGACTAGAGGCCTTGGTCCTTTGCAAAGCCTGCGTAACGCTGGCGACGCCTGTGGAGTTGGAGTTGGCTGGGCCTCAAATTCATCTTCCTCTTGTGCTTGTGGGCGATCAGCCCATGATGCATCCTGAGCAATTGGCGTCAGAGGACGACCAATGCTGGTGAGTTTGATGTGCGTTAGCACAGGCGATGATACCTGTTGGTGCTCGAGCTGAGGAAGAACTACATCATCTTCAACATGGTCATGGTGACCAATGTCTTCAGCAGCGATGGGATCAACC
Source organism: Triticum aestivum (assembly GCF_018294505.1). NCBI lineage: Eukaryota > Viridiplantae > Streptophyta > Magnoliopsida > Poales > Poaceae > Triticum > Triticum aestivum. Next base: position 378,862,612 of record NC_057803.1, on the reverse strand, counting down.
GCTGGAAAGTCTTCAGCTTCATGAGCCTCTGTGAAAGCAGGCTCATGGACAGTCAGTTGGCGCTCTTGAGGTTCAGTGTCAGGACGAACCATGGAGATGGGTTCAACAATCAAGGGCTCTGTGGGAGCAGCCCGTTCCTTCTTGGTCTTCCACTTCTTCTTCGAGGGAGTAGTAGCAGAGGCTTCAGGATGTTTCCTCTTTCTGGCTTCAGCCTCAGCAGTCCTCCTCTTCTTCAGCTCTGAAGCGGTTGACAGGGCCTTTGGCTTCGAGCCAGTCATGCTAGTTGGGAAGACAATGGGATCTGCTTCCTGCCTTGGTGCGTCGGGTTCGGCCATAGCAGGCTTCTTCTTCTTCTTTGCAGCCATCCTGGGGTCGATGCCAGGACGCCCAAGGGCCTTACGCTTCTCAGCCTCATTGTAGGCTTGCACACATTTGTCAGCCAGGCTCTTCATGCGCTCACGAGAAGCTTGAGCTTCTTCACGCTTCTTGAGAAAGGCTTCTTTAAGCTCGTGCAGCATGAGCTTGAAGTTCTTGACCTCTTGCACGCTGAGCTTGGCCATATGCTTCTTGAACTGAGCTTTCTCAAAGTCAATCTTCTGCTTCAGTTCGACAATGCGCTAAGCTAGAGCTAGCTCTGAAGCAATGGCGCCATGGAAGGCGACACTAAGACCAATGGGAAGTTGCAGGTCTTCAAAGCTGAGGTTGGGCGTTTCAAACCACTCATCGATGAAGTTGTGGATGATTGCCACGTCAAAGAGAGGTAAATTGTTGAAGATTTCTGCTTCTTCTTTGCTCTTGATCAGTTGCTCAAGAACATCATCTGCAAGATCTTCATCACTAGACAGATCAATGGCATCGTTGCGCAGAATAGTAGTAGCTGTCAGTTCTTGGCCGGTGTGTGGCAGACGCATCTTGACCTTCTGGGGCTTGGAGATGCGTGACAAATCTTCAGACTACACACTGTCTTCAGGAGGTGTAGTAGCCAGTGGCTTCGCCCGTGAGATTTTTGGTGCAACAGCTGATCTTGAAGCCTTAGCCTTCTTTGGCTTCTACGGCTTTGGAGTAGGAGCTGGGGCTTCATCAGTGTCAGCATCATCGTCAAAATGATCCACTTTTGCACCTTGAACTGAGATGTGGGTGATGAGGCCATCAAGGTTTTAGAAAGGACCGATGACATTGGGTTTTGCATCGCGTGTGCCGTCAGCCCGGGGAGCAGAAGGACCAGGGTTGAATTCTAGTCCCAATGACTTCTTGTTTTCCTTGGCCAATGCCTTTGCATGTTGGAAGTTGCGCTTGAAGAGATTATCGTCACGACACCATAGCAATGATGATGGGTCGGCATCTTCAGGCTGAGGTCCACGAACCATACACGGATAGAAACCCTGAGCAATAGCTTCAGCTCTATTCTTGGGTGGAAGGCCTCGGAAGAGAATATCACCCCAAGGACTTTTGATAGCACTCTTCTCAGCATATTCCTTGGTCACGAATCTGTATTTGTACCACTGTTCTGCCCAATATCTTTGAATCCACTGGATTCGGGTCTTGCGCTTATTATAATCCTCTTCATGATCTGTTTTGTAAAGCTCTGAGAGTTCATCAGGCAAGTCTCTTGATGTTCCCCTACGACACTGTCTGCCTCCCTTCCTTGTAGATTTCTCTGTAGCCATGAACTTTAGACTGAATGGCTTCAACACGTTCAAAGGCTTCAGAGGCTTTCGCTTGCTGGACAACAGGAACTGGCTTTGGGAGAATTTATATGATGCTGTAAGAATTCTGCAAATGAATGTAGACTATGAGAACCAAGGGATTCTCCCACGGACATGTACCTGTGACAGCATTAAGGTGCGAGGGAAGGGGAAGAGGTCATATGCATTCTCAGAAGATTTTGAAGATAAATCAGTTTAGAAGACATTGACCTCATCGTGCGAAGACATTCACTCATAGATAAGGAGTTGGTTCCAGATTTGTACGAATCCATGGATCAGTACAAGTGAGGAATCTAACTACTTTGTGAAGTACAAGTGTATATACTAGGCATATTATGAGATGCAGTATGAAAGAGATCCAACTTGTGTGAACAGAAACTGCTTGAGGTAGAAAGTGACGAAGCTATAGGATCAAAGGGGCCGTAAAAAGGAAGTTTTATTTACCACACAAAGAACTGCTAGACGGAGTGGAAGAGGAGGCCGAGCAGTTCGATCGTCCATGCCCTAACTTGGCGACGGAGGACACCTACGGCGACGACGGAGAAGACGATGTCTGCGGTCGGCATGAAGACGGCGTCGGAGAGGTTGCGGCAGCGAAGCGCTTCGTCGCCGGCGTCGCCGAGAGCAAGCGGTGGCGCTAGGGTTCGTGCAAGAGTGGAAGAAGAGATAATGACTGTGGTGAGGCGTGTATTTATAGGGACAGGGGCCGCTCAGTGTTATTACATAGGTGCCCCTGGCGATTCACATCTGAGGAACATGTGGCCATCATGCAGCATATCGGGGGTTGTTCCACGTCCCACGCACGCCTGGATTGTCAGGTGGTCGTTCCCACTTCTCCGGGTTTCAGGTGAAGGAATGAGCATTGAAAATGGACTTAATGTTTGTCACTGTATCTTCTGCTGACAAGGACGCAGAGAAGACATTCGATAGTTTCAATAGAATGCATATGATTGGGAGAGATAGAGTTTGAGATAGAAAGCATAGAGAGGTTAGGGTCCGATCACATTCACTTAGTTCAAAAGATTCAACAAGAAGACATAGCTATAAGTGAATGTTGTAGAGGACAGAACACTAGTATATATATATATATAGTCAATATAGTGAAGATAACCATGAAGACATGTTGAAATTGAAGCCAAACCAAATGTGAAGACATAGCAAATGTAACGCCATGAGTGAAACACTTCAAACAGAACCTTTGGTGGTGGCGTTACCCACCGTATAGGAAGTATTAGACCCAGACACGACGCATAATTATCGTGGCGCTCCGAAGTCAATTTCCACATTAATGTATTCACACTTAAAGTGTATGTCTTCATTGATTGAAGATATACTTTACTTCATGTGTTGCACATCTTAGTCATCAATATGCATAAGTGTTAGGATGTGTGGCTGATCACAGGACATTTGAGGATTCCAAGATATTTAGCTCACACCGTAACTTGCAAAATCTCTTCTCATCCAAGGGCTTGGTGAAGATATCTGCCAATTGCTCTTCAGTGTTGACGTGTATGATATCAATATCTTCCTTCACAACATGATCTCTGAGAAAGTGACGCGAATTTCAATGTGCTTTGTCTTCGAGTGCTGAACTGGGTTGTTGGAAATCTTCATGGCGCTTTCGTTGTCGCAGTAGAGTGGCACTTGCTTTAGATGAATGCCATAGTCCTTGAGTGTTTGCTTCATCCACAGAAGCTCAGCGCAGCAAGATCCAGCAGCAATGTATTCAGATTCAGCAGTGGAGAGAGATACACAGTTCTGCTTCTTTGAAGACCAACATACAAGTGATCGTCCCAGAAAATGACATGTGCCTGACGTAGACTTGTGATCTACCTTGTCACCAGCATAATCAGCATCCGAGAATCCAACCAGATCAAACTCTGAGCCCTTTGGATACAATAATCCTAGAGTTGGGGTGTGAGCCAAATATCGAAGAATTCGCTTCACAGCTAAGTGATGCGACTCCTTTGGTGCCGCTTGGAATCGAGCACACATGCAAACACTAAGCATAATATCTGGCCTAGATGCACATAGATAAAGTAAAGAACCAATCATGGAGCGGTATACCTTTTGATCGAACTCTTTACCATTGTCGTCGGGACCCAGATGATGTTTGGCTGGCATTGGCGTCGTGAAGCCTTTGCAGTCTTGCATACAGGCAATCTTTGAGATACTTCTCTTGAGATATGAAGATGTCGTTGCGTTGCTATCATATTTGAAGACCGAGGAAGAACTTCAGCTCTCCCGTCATGGATATCTGATATTGCTCTTGCATCATATATCCAAACTCTTCACTATACTTCTGATTGGAGTAGCCGAAGATGATGTCATCCACATATATTTGGCACACAAACAGTTCACCATCATATGTCTTCGTGAAGAGAGTGGGGTCGAGGGAACCAGGTATGAATCCTTTGCTCTTCAGGAAGTATTTGAGTGTGTCATACCAAGCCCGAGGGGCTTGTTTGAGGCCATACAGTGCCTTGTTGAGCTTGTATACCATGTCAGGATGTTTTGGCTCTTCAAAGCCAGGCGGTTGTGCAACATACACTTCTTCTTCAATCTTGCCATTAAGAAAAGCGCTCTTCACATCCATTTTATATAGAAGTATGTTATGATGATTTGCATAGGCCAGCAGTATGCGTATGGCTTCAAGTCGAGCCACAGGAGCAAATGTTTCATCGAAGTCAATCCCTTCCACTTGAGTATATCCTTGAGCAACGAGACGAGCTTTGTTTCTAACAACTTGACCATGCTCATCTTGCTTGTTGCGGTATATCCATTTGGTGCCTATTATATTGTGCTTCCGAGGATTAGGACGCTTAACCAGTTCCCATACATTATTTAGCTCAAACTGTTGAAGCTCTTCTTGCATGGCTTGAATCCATTCAGGTTCCATGAAGGCTTCTTCAACTTTCTTGGGTTTTGTTATTGAGACGAAGGCGAAGTGCCCACAGAAATTTGCTAGCTGAGTTGCCCTTGAACGAGTGAGTAGACCGGGTGCATTGATGCTATCAATTATTCTCTCAATCTGCACTTCATTGGCAACACGAGGATGTACAGGGCGAAGATTTTGCTCTTGCTGATCATTGTCAATGTTAGAAGGATTGTCTTCAGGCTGGGCATTATCTTCAGGTTGATCAGGTGCGGATATGATAAGTTCCTCTTCAGGTTGAGCTTCGGAGGGTATGATTTATCTAGTTCCCACTAGTTTGATTGATTCACTGGATGGAACTTCATCTAGCACATTTGGCAGGTGCTCTCTTTGTGAACCGTTAGTCTCATCGAACCGCACATCCACTGTTTCAACCACTTTATAATGAAAGAGATTGAAGACTCTGTTGGAATGCGAATCCTTTCCATATCCAAGCATAAAACCCTCATGTGCTTTTGGTGCAAATTTTGAAGTGTGATGTGGATCCTTGATCCAGCACCTGGCACCAAATACTCTGAAGTAACTGACATTTGGCTTCTTGCCAGTAAGGAGCTCATAAGATGTCTTGTTCAGAAGCTTGTGAAGATAAACACGATTGATTGTATGGCATGCAGTATCAATGGCTTCAGGCCAGAATTTTCTTGGAGTCTTGTATTCATCTAGTATCGTTCGGGTCATCTCAATGAGTGTTCTGTTCTTGCGTTTGACGACGCCATTCTGCTATGGGGTGTATGGGGCTAAGAATTCATGTGTGATGCCCAAAGTATCAAGATATGTATCAAGGCCAGTGTTCTTGAATTCAGTGCCATTGTCACTTCTGATGTGCTTTACCTTGGTGCCATAGTTGTTCATTGCTCGATTGGCGAAGCGTCTGAAGACATCCTGCACTTCAGTCTTGTAGAGGATTATGTGCACCAAAGTATATCTAGAATAATCATCAACAATGACAAAGCCATAGAGACAAGTAGTAGTAGTAAGAGTTGAGTAAGTAATGAGTGGGACCGAAAAGATCCATGTGGAGCAGTTCGAAGGGTTGAGTTGTTGTCATGATTGTCTTCGAGGGATGTTTGGCCCTCGTCATCTTTCCTGCTTCACAGGCACCGCATAAGTGATCTTTCTTGAACTTGACGCCCTCGATGCCTATGACATGCTTCTTCTTTGCAAGGGTGTGGAGGTTCCTCATGCCAGCATGCCCTAGCCTCTGATGCCAGAGCCAGCATTCTGATGCTTTTGCTAGAAGACATACCGCAAGCTGTGGTCCTGCTGAGAAATCTACCATGTACAAATCATCTTTCTGATACCCTTCAAACACTAGAGAGTTGTCAGATTCCATTAGAACAAGGTAGTGATATTTTCCAAACATTACGATCATGTTCAAATCGCAAAGCATTGATACAGACATTAAGTTGAAGCCAAGGGACTCAACAAGCATGACTTTATCCATGTGTTGATCCTTTGAGATTGCAACTCTACCTAGACCCAATACCTTACTTTTACTAGTGTCAGCAAATGTGATGTGACTCTTGTCGGATGGACGTAAGGTTGAGTCCATAAGAAGGCTTCTTTTGCCAGTCATGTGATTGGTACACCCACTATCAATAATCCATTCAAAAGACGCTGGTGTCGTACCCTACAGTGCAGTTAGGGGGATAGGCTTCACGAAGAGAATTGTGAAGCAAAAACATTTGACGAACCAGTGGGTTATGAAAGCTTAGATCCAGATTAGGACTGATAGGGAGAGTAGCAAGCGATTCAGGAACGAAGTACATAGTAAGACCATTCGGGCATTTGATCTTGCGCCCTACAAGATGTTTAAGGTCCCCAGCAATAGCGTCAGACGATTTTGGTTTTCTGCTGGAGACCTTTCCCTACAAAAGAGAGTTAAGCTTTCTTAGCCACCCACATCTTCAAGGGTGGCTTAGAAGCAATAAGTCTAAGTGCAGCGTCTGAGAACTTTGGCTTTGGAGCCCTAGCAAAAAGTCTTGCAGGCGGACAATAGTACTCATAAGAATAAGCAGAATAGTTGTTGGTCTTATGAACATGGTGGTTTGATGAACCGCGCTCATAATCATAGGCCTGAGTATGGTTTCCCTGCAAAACATTTGTGTTAGTGCGACTCAGGTGAGTCCTCTGTCTGTATGAAGCCTTTGGACCGTATGAAGCCTTTGGTCCGGGGTTTTTCTTCTTCACCTGTGGTGTCATGATGACATTCACAGGAAGATTTTCCAAACACTTTTTCGGCACCCAGATCTTCTTCACAGGCGGCCCATTCCTGCAGTTAGTACCAATATACCTGGCAAACACTTCACCATTCTGATTCTTAAATAGTTTGTAGTTTCCATCAAAGGATTCATCAATGACAATGGGGTTAGCGCAAGTGAAGCCAGATAGATTGGATGGATCTGCTGAAGGTTCCTTTGCAGCAACCCATGTGGTTTTGGGGTACTGCTCAGGTTTCCAGTAAGAGCCATCAGCATTCATTTTCCTTACGAACCCAACACCCTCTTTCCTCGGGTTTCGGTTCAGGATCTGCCTTTTGAGGACATCACATAGTGTTCGATGCCCTTTAAGACTTTTGTACATCCCTGTTTCAAGCAATGTCTTCAACCTAGCATTCTCATCAGCAATAGCAGAGGTATCCTCAGCAGAGGGGTTAGTTCTCACATCAACAGTTGAAGATATTGCAACAGTAGCAGCAGTGGAACATTCAGCAACAGAAGTAGCATTATCACGCTCAATGCATTTAAGACATGGTGGTTCAAATCCTTCCTGAGCGGAACTGATCTGTTCGGCGCGAAGTGACTCGTTTTCCTTTTGAAGATCTTCATGAGCCGCTCTCAATTTCTCAAGATCTTGCTTCCTTTGAAGATAATCATAGGAAAGCTTTTCATGAGTTGTTGAGAGCATTTCATGATGACTTTCAAGTTCCTCATACTTAACGTGAAGATTTTTTATGTCTTCAATTAAGGACTTAGATCGAGTCATTTCAGCACCTAACAGATCATCGCTTTTGTCTAACAGTTTTTGAATATGTTCCATAGCTTTCTGTTGTTCAGTTGCAATTTTAGCAAGTGTTTTGTAGCTGGGTCTTGAACCACAATCAGAGTCATCTTCACTAGATGTTTGATAGTGAGTAGTGCGTGTGTTTACCTTGGCACCACGTGCCATGAAGCAGTAGGTAGGAGCGGAGTAGTCCCTGTCATTTGCATCGGTGTCGGTGATGAAGTCATTGTCTTCAGTGTTGAAGATGGACTTGGCAACGTATGTTGTAGCCAGACTTGCAACGCCAAAATCGGACTCCTCCTCAGACTGCACCTCCGCCTCCTCAGAAGCGGACTCCTCCTATGAATCCATTTCCTTGCCAACAAATGCATGTGCCTTGCCAGATGAGCTCTTCTTGTGTGATGAAGACTTTGAGGAAGACTTGGAAGAAGACTTTGAGTATTTCTTCTTCTTCTTGTCGTCAGAGTCATATTCCTTGCTCTTCTTCTTCTTTTTGTTCTCATTATCCCACTGCGGACACTCAGAGATGAAGTGGCCAGGTTTCTTGCACTTGTGACATGTTTTCTTCTTGTAGTCATGAGCAGAAGCTTCATCATTCCTTGAGCTTGATCGTGAAGACTTTCTGAAACCTTTCTTCTTGGTGAATTTTTGGAACTTCTTCACAAGCATAGCAAGTTCCTTTCCAATGTCTTCAGGATCATCAGAACTGTTGTCAGATTCTTCTTCAGATGAGGAGACAGCTTTTGCCTTCAAGGCACGAGTTCACCCATAGTTTGGACCATAGATATCTCTTTTCTCAGAAAGCTAAAACTCATGTGTGTTGAGCCTCTCAAGTATGTCAGACGGATCGAGTGTCTTGAAATCAAGACGTTCTTGAATCATCAGGGCTAGGGTGTCAAACGAACTGTCAAGTGATCTCAGTAGTGTCCTGACGACTTCATGCTTGGTGATCTCAGTAGCATTGAGGGCTTAAAGCTCATTTGTGATGTCAGTGAGTCGATCAAACGTGAGCTGGACATTCTCATTGTCATTTCGCTTGAAGCGGTTGAAGAGGTTGCGAAGGACATTGATTCTCTGATCTCTCTGGGTTGAGATGCCTTCGTTGACCTTGGAGAGCCAGTCCCAGACTAGCTTAGATGTTTCCAAAGCACTCACGCGGTCATACTGTCCTTTGGTCAGATGACCACAGATGATATTCTTGGCAGTAGAGTCCAGTTGAATGAACTTCTTGACATCAGCAGCAGTGACACATTCTCCAGCCTTGGGAACACCATTCTTGAAGACATACCATAGGTCAACGTTAATGGCTTCAAGATGCATGTGCATCTTATTCTTCCAGTAGGGATATTCAGTTCCATCGAAGACGGGGCACGCGGCGGAGACTTTAATTATCGCTGTAGTCGACATAGCTAAAACTCCAGGTGGTTAAACCGAATCACACAGAACAAGGGAGTACCTTGCTCTGATACCAATTGAAAGTGCGTTATATCGACTAGAGGGGGGTAAATAGGCGATTTTTATGAAAGTCTTCAAAATGTGGAAGTTTCGAAGACAAACGATAGAGATAAACCTATTACCATGCAGCAGAAGGTAGACTACACTAGGCAAACCATAGTCAAGTATTCAATGAAGTGAAAGCACAATGACTAATAGCAGCTAGGTAGTAAGGATCAGGTAGGAAGATATTATGAAGCCAATCAGAACAAGCAGTCACTCAGTGAAGACAGAAGATAGTGCACTCATACAATGACTTCACCAGGACCAACAGTATGTAAAGGGAAGGGAAGGATGAAACTAGTGACTCGTTGAAGACAATGATTTGTTGGACCTGTTCCAGTTGCTGTGACAACTATACGTCTGGTTAGGGCGGCTAGGTATTTAAACCTTAGGACACACAGTCCCGGACACCCAGTCCTGAACACGCAGCTCAGGACACCCAGTCCTCACCGTATTCCCCTTGAGCTAAGGTCACACAGACCTCGCCAATCACTCTGGTAAGTCTTCAAGGTAGACTCCCAAACCTTCATAGACTTTGTTCACCGGCGACCCAGAATGTCTCTTGGATGCTCAGAACGCGACGCCTAACCGGCTGGAGGATTCACAGTCCTCAAGTGTAATAAGTCTTCAGATCACACAGACAAGAAGACTTAAGTGATGCCTAACACTCTTTGGCTCTGGGTGGTTAGGGCTTTATCCTCGCAAGGAATTCTCTCTCAAAGGCGTCGAGGTGGGTTGCTCTCAAATGACAAAAGCCGTACTCTAACTCTGAGAAGCCAACTTTTTATGGTTGTAGGGGGTGAGCTATTTATAGCCACTAGGCAACCCGACCTGATTTGTCCGAAATGACCATGGGTCACTAAGGAACTGACACGTGTTCCAATGGTTAGACTTCAAGCACACACGACAACTTTACTTGGGCTACAAGCAAAGCTGACTTGTCCGACTCTGGACAAGATTCGCTCTCATAGTCTTCACTCGAAGACATAGGTTTTTGTTAAGCATCACTTCAGTCATTCTGACTGGTTCTCTTGGACCCCACTTAACTGTACGGTGGTTCCTATGACTCAACAAAGGAAAAACAGAACTACAAAAGATCTAAGTCTTCGAGCTCCATAGGCTTCATGCGATGTCTTCTCTTGTCATAGTCTTCAATGAGAATATCTTCATAAACCACCTTTGTCATCAATGTCTTCATACATTTTTAGGGGTCATCTCTGGTAGGAAAACCGAATCAATGAGGGACTTCTACCTGTGTTATCCTGCAATTCTCACAAACACATTAGTCCCTCAACTAGGTTTGTCGTCAATACTCCAAAACCAACTAGGGGTGGCACTAGATGCACTTACAACATGTCGCTTGCCTTGCCTTTCCATCTTCATCCTCTGCAAGCCAAACAACTACCCCCTTCTTCTCCCTCTCTCCCCCGCTAGTCACCTTTCCACCACTCGATTCCTTCCCCATTTGCACCGACGTCCGCGGAGATGGGGAAGAAAACTACAACGAAAGGGAAGCAGGGGGCTGCAGTGAAGGATGTGGCTGCTAAGGGAAGCAAAAGGGCAGTGGAGCTGGATAGGAGGCAGCGGGGAGATGTTTTGATCTTTCCATCGAACTTGGATGCCCTGATTCTTCGACCAAGGTGCTTATTTCTACTCTGCCGAAGGGGCATGGTGCTCCCAATGTCTTGGGAGAGGAGAAAGAGGACCCGCCGAATTTGTATCGACTCTTTTGTGCTTATTTCTTATGCGGCCTCTGCTCTCCTTTGTATAAATTCTTCGAGGCGATGATGACGATCTATGGATCCCACCTTCTCGACAACACGCGAATGCAATGGCGACCATGGCCATTTTTGCTCATTTATGCGAGAACTTCGTCGGAGTTGCCCCCAATGGTGAAGGCGGAGGAAGGTAAAGGCATGGACAAGGACAAGGGCTCCTCCCGTGGTGGCAGCGAGGCGCAGGCCGCGGAAGATGTTGCCAGGGAAGGCCTTGCCGGGAAGAAACTGCCGGGCTTGATGCCCTAGCTGCCACGGTAGCAGATCTCCAAGAGGAGGAGGAGGTTGGTGAGGTGGTGAAGCCTATGGTGGATTGGCTGGCGGCTGAACCCCAAGCCTCTGTGCCGATTCTGGACCAGCGTCCCCGCAGACGCGCTGCTAACCGGGGAGTGGTGGTCCCAAACCGGGCGGCCGTCACCAAGAAGGTGAAGAAGACCACCACCAAAAACATGAAGCCAGATGTGGCGTGTTGCGAGTCTCCTGGTCTTTCCAGGATCAAGGCTTCCCCCGCCAAGCAATTGGCGGATGTGGAAGTCGATTCCAGCTCTCGCTTGTCTCGAGCTCTTTGCAGAACTCGTCTCCATCGGAGCCCCCAGCACCTCAGCTGGAGTTGGAGCTACCGGAGAGCTTTCCCCCACTTCCTCAAAAGAGAGGCAGGGTGTGACGCCCTGAGACCGATGCGCCATGTGTCTTCCAGTTATTCTCTGTTGTTGCCTTGTCTTTTCTTGCGTGTTGCATCTTTCCATGTCATCATCTGCATTGCATCTGCATGTTTTTGAAACTTGCATCCGTCCGGGTTTCCCCAGTTCCATCCGTTGTCCGTTCTGAGCCCAGACACACTTGCGCACGCCCGCGACACCTCCGAAATATTCTTTTATATGTGGCCGGAAAATGTTCTCGGAATGGGATGAGAGTTGGCGTGCGGTCTTGTTATGTTGTAAGTAGACCGCCTGCCAAGTTTCATCGCATTCAGAGCTCGTTTGATAGCCCAACCGTTAAACTTATAGCGGCATTATAGCCGGTCATACGTCGGACGTTTTCGTTCTCCGGGAACCTTGCCGGGCTGCATTTCCGTCTCTCTCTTCTCAGCATGAGACCTCTCCTACACAGCCCACAAACCCCACCTAGTTCCCCCTCTGTCTGGAACCGCACGATCATGATTGGAGGCTCTGAAACGCTCCAGAAACCCCCTAGACCCGCACGATCATGCCTGGCGGACCATGCCTGGCGGATCGCAAGTCCCTCTTGGACGCCAAAGAGCAAGATATCTCCCTCCGGGAGGGGAAGCTTGGAGCCACCCTGTGCGACAAAGATGATGACCTGGAGGCCCTTGTGCAGCAACACACCAAAGAGTTGGAGGACAAGCACAAAGCTGCCCTGGACGTCCTCACGACTGATTGTGCTGCTAGGTTGAAGAATCTCACAAACGATCTCGCTGCTGCATCTGCCACCAAAACTAATCTTGAACTATAGGTGACCAAGCTGACCGAAGAGCTTGTCAGGTGCACCAAGGAGGTGGAGGCCCTCCTGACCAATGTGCAGTCATAGCTCTCCTCCAGGATCCAAAGCCTTGACACCGCCAATGGCACCATCGCGGATCTGAAAGCCAGGATCGACACATTGGAAAGCGCGGCAGAGTACAACGGAACCCGTCAGCAACAACTGTCCAAGGACCTGGACAATGCTCAGTGTAACACCCACAATGCGGCTATATCTCCCACGTGTCGGGGCACGACTTAGAGGCATAGCCACATGGTAGATTTGTCGCAAGAGGGGTAATCTTCACACAATCCCATGTACTGAATAAGAAAGGGATAAAGAGTTGGCTTACAATCACCACTTCACACAAATACAAGTCAAACATACATCATCCAAATACAATCAAGGTCCGACTACGGAACCAAAGTAAAAGAAGACAACCCCAAATGCTAGATCCTCGATCGTCCCAACTGGGTTCCACCACCGATCAACCAGAAAAGACCTAAAACATCGATCAAGATCCTCATGGAGCTCCCACTTGAGCTCGGTTGCGTCACCTGCACTTGTATCCTCGGCACCTGCAACTGTTTGAAAGTATTTGTGAGTCACGAGGACTCAGCAATCTCACACCTGTGAGATCAAGACTATTTAAGCTTACGGTTAGGAAAGGGTAGTGAGGTGGAGCTGCATCAAGCACTAAGCATATATGGTGGCTAACGTACACAAAAGCGAGAGAGAAGAGAATCAGCGCAACGTTCGAGAAGCTAGAAGTGATCCTAAAACTCCTTACTTTCAAGCATAACACAAGACCGTGTTCACTTCCCGGACACCTCCGAAAAGAGACCATCACGGCTACACATGCGGTTGATGCATTTTAATTAAGTTAAGTGTCAAGTTCTCTACAACCGGACATTAACAAATTCCCATCTGCCACATAACCATGGGCACGGCTTTCCAAAGTTTAAACCCTACAGGGGTGTTCCAACTTAGCCCATCACAAGCTCTCACGGTCAACGAAGGATATTCCTTCTCCCGAGAAGACCCGATCAGTCTCGTAATCCCAGTTACAAGACATTTCGACAATGGTAAAACAAGACCAGCAAAGCCGCCCAATGTGCCGGCAATCCCGATAGGAGTCGCACGTATCTCATTCTTAGGGCAATACCGGATGAGACAAGCTACGAGTAAAACCATACCTCGAGTTTCCATGAGGTGGCCCTGCGGGCGGCTCGTTTTGGACTAACACTTAGAGAAGCACTGGCCCGGGGGGGTTAAAATAAAGATGACCCTCGGGAGCGCGACTCCCAAGGGAAAAGTAGGTGGTGGTAAGGCAAATGGTAAAACCAAGGTTGGGCCTTGCTGGAGGAGTTTTATTCAAAGCGAACTATCAAGGGGTTCCCATAACACCCAACCGCGTAAGGAACAGAAAATCAAGGAACATAACACCTGTATGATGGAAACTAGGGCGGCAAGAGTGGAACAAAACACCAGGCATAAGGCCGAGCCTTCCACCCTTTACCAAGTATATAGATGCCTTAATTAAAATAATAAATATTGTGATATCTCAACATATCCATGTTCCAAACATGGAACAAACTTCGGCTTCACCTCTAACTAACAACGCTATAAGAGGGGTTGAGCAAAGCGGTAACATAGCCAATCAACGGTTTGCTAGGAAAGGTGGGTTAGAGGCTTGACACGGCAATATGGGAGGCATGATATAACAAGTGGTAGGTAGCACGACATAGCGATAGAGTGAACAACTAGCAGGCAAAGTTAGAAGTGATTTCGAGGGTATGGTCATCTTGCCTGAGATCCCGCAAGGAAAAAGATTAAGTCCATGAAGAAGACAAACAGACGTAGTCGAACGGATCCTCACAAACGCAACGTTACCGGAACTACCGAGAAGAAGTACACCGGAAAGAAAACAAACAACATAGTAAACAACCATCACATAAACATGGCATGATGCACAACCAAGAATGATGCATGTCCGATTTAAAGAGGCATGGCATGGCAAAGTGCAACAACCAAAACTACAAATTAAGTGGAGCTCCATATGCAACGAGTTGAATATTGACGAAACACCACATGACTTGTTTAGTTCTCTCTCGTTTACGTACCCAACAATATTAAATGTTGTTAAACATGGAAAGAGGTGAATCACAACAAAACTATCTATCTAGGCAAGTTTAAATGAGGCCGGAAGCAACAAACAACAATTCCGGAAAATCCCCATGTGCATATTGCAAGCCTGGTACTGTTCTATCTAAAACCATATTTAATGTTGTTAAAAATGCAAAGTAAATACACCATGTTAAACTAGGCATTTTTCTACGCCATTTACATATAAAGTTTATTAAATTCAGAGCTACGGTTAATTAGTTATGAAATAAAGCATTTTAGCTTGGCATTTAAGCAAATTAATGCAAACAACAATTTAAACATTTTTAACATGGATGAAAGTTGGAAAAAGTGAAACTAGATGAAATTCGAAGCAAGTTACATATATAAAACATTTTAAACCGATGCATGGTTGTGGAGTTATTAAAGGCATAAACAAGAAGGGGTTTTCTATAAATCTGTTTTTCTGTGGATAATAGAGAAATTCGCGAGACGGTAAAAAAATATACGCGGGCTGAAACAGAGGCGGACTGGGCCTACCAGAGGGGCTCAGCCCTGGTAGGCGAGGCAGGCCGGTGGTTGCGTGGTTGGGGCTTTGAGGCCGAGCGGTCCCACCAGGGTGATGGGGCGGCATGGACGTCAGCCTCGTCTCGCTCCCGTACGAGTAGAGGGGCCGGTGGCGTGGCTTGCGCGGCAGACGACGGCAGGCAGGAGCGGAGGCGGCCCCGAAGGTGCGGATCCGGACGGGAACCGCCTGATCCGTCCGTCTCCGGTGGTGGTGGTGGAGATCCGGCAATGTATCAATCTAGTAGGATGCCACGCACGAGTCCCTCGCACCTACAGAAACAAATAAACTACTCGCAACCAACGCAATAAAGGGGTTGTCAATCCCTTCACAATCACTTACGAGAGTGAGATCTGATAGATATGATAAGATTATATTTTTGATATTTTTACGACAAAGAGAAATAAAGATGCAAAGTAAAATAGAAGGCAAAATAAATAACTAAGTATTGGAAGATTAAGATGATGGAGAATAGACCCGGGGGCCATAGGTTTCACTAGTGGCTTCTCTCAGAGCATAAGTATTACTGTGGATGAACAAATTACTTTTGAGCAATTGACAGAGTTGAGCATAGTTATGAGATTATCTAGGTATGATCATGTATATAGGCATCACATCCGAGTCAGGTAGACTGACTCCTGCCTGCATCTACTACTATTACTCCACACATCGACTGCTATCCAGCATGCATCTAGAGTATTAAGTTCAAGAGAACAGAGTAACGCTTTAAGCAAGATGACATGATGTAGAGGGATAAACTCATGCAATATGAAATAAACCCCATCTTCTTATCCTTGATTGAAACACTACAATACGTGCCTTGCTGCCCCAACTGTCACTGGGAAAGGACACCGCAAGATTGAACCCAAAGCTAAGGACTTCTCCCATTGCAAGAAAGATCAATCTAGTAGGCCAAACCAAACAGATAATTCGAAGAGACTTGCAAAGATAACCAATCATACATAAAAGAACTCAGAGAAGATTCAAATATTGTTCATAGATAAACTTGATCATAGACCCACAATTCATCGGTCTCAACAAACACACCACAAAAGAAGATTACATCGAATAGATCTCCACAAGAGAGGGGGAGAACTTTGTATTGAGATCCAAAAAGAGAGAAAAATCCATATAGCTAATAATTATGGACCCGAAGGTCTGAACTAAACTACTCACACTTCATCGGAGAGGCTATGGTGTTGATGTAGAAGCCCTCCATGATTGATGCCCCCTCCGGCGGAGCTCCGAGAAAGGCCCCAAGATGGGATCTCATGGAGACACAAAGTTACGGCGGTGGAATTAGGGTTTTGGCTCCGTATCTGGTAGTTTGGGGGTACGTAGGTATATATAG
>NC_057803.1:378816058-378845911 GCF_018294505.1 Triticum aestivum | reverse complement strand
TTCGTTCCAAAAATCACGTTCCCGAAGGTTTCATTCCGTTTGAACTTCGTCTGATATTCTTTTTCTGTGAAACCCTAAAATAGGCAAAAAACAGCAATTCTGGGCTGGGCCTCCGGTTAATAGGTTAGTCCCAAAAATAATATAAAAGTGTATAATAAAGCCCAATAATGTCGAAAACAGGATATAATATAGCATGGAACAATAAAAATTATAGATACGTTGGAGACGTATCAGATCCTGCGAGGTCGGAAAAGGGAGAGGCCATGAGAGAGAGCGAGACAGATAGGGAAAGAGAGGAGGGCTGCGATGTGGTCGGACCTGGAGGAACTCCAGTGAGGAAGGTCGCTGGTGGGCAGGCAGAGGCAGGCGGCGGCGTAGCGGAGGCAAGGGTGCGGCGGCGTGAGGCGCTTGTAGGCAGGAGTGCTCGGGAGGAGCTCAGGCCCAGATGGGCTCGGGGCGGGCTCCACATGGGCCTTGAGGGTTGCGGGAGGTGGAGGGAGGCAGGGAGACGTGGAGGCGCCTGGTTGGTCGGGGTGCCGGCGCTGGCGGCGGCTGCCTATTGGCAGCGTGCCAAGTGGCGGCGAGGAGGTTGGCCGTGCACATAAATGGAGGTGGGTGCGGCGGCTGGAAGGTGGAGGTGGCGGCTACGGGTTGGGGGATGCGGAAAACAAGGAGGGGAGGAAGGAATGTACAGAATTGGAAGGGGGTCTCCTTTTATAGGCAGGGTTAGGGATTGGGGGGATTTGTGGGGTTTCTGGACCCTCCGTTGACGATCCGACAGCTCCGGCGAGAGGGGGAGTTCCTATGGGTGATGATGGGGTGTGCAAGTGGACTCGTGGGCTGAGAAGAGAGGAAGATGGGCAGCCCGGCACATGTTTCCGGAGAACGAAAACGTCCGACATTTTGACCGACTATAATGCCGCTATAGTTAACCATTGGGGCGTCAAACAGACTTCGAATGCGATGAAACTTGGCAGGCGACCTACCGACAACATAACAACAACGCATGCCAACTTTCAACCCATTCTGACAACATTTTTACGCCACTTATAAAATAATATTTCGGACGTGCCCCGGGCGCATGCAAGTGTGTCTGGGCTCAGAACGGACAACGGAAGGAGCGGGGAGACCGGGACGGATGCATGTTTCGAAAACATGCAGATGCAATGCGGATGATGACATGGCACGATGCAACACGCAAGTGAATGACAAGGCAACAACAGCAAATAACTGGAAGACACCTGGCGCAATGGTCTCGGGGCGTTAGACTCTGCATCTCCGGAAGGAGGCAGAAGACCAACTGGCGAACCAAACTGAGCAGGTCAACCTCTGGATGAGGAGCCTGATTGATATCGCCATGCGCCTTGTTGTCCAGACCGTTTTGATGGGCATGGATGTGCCAGCTTTTTAAGTCAACATGCATGAAATCTCTTGCGTCAAGTTGGGAATCTTCTTCAATGAGATGAACGAGAAGTTTAAGGTGCACGAGGACGGAAGGGCCTAGCGCTTCGCGACCGAGTCCCGAAAGCTTGCCCATGATGCCCTCCTCATGGTTCTGAGAAATATTTCCTGCCGCCATCCAGATCTTGATCTTCACGACGGTTTCCGGAAGCAGCCGGCGGGCGCCGATGTCGTGGCCGCCAAGGAGAAAGTCCCTCCTCTGGCCACCAAGATCCTTCGCATCCCCACGACTTCACGCAGCCGCCAGACGAAATGATGGACTATTGTTCTCTTGTTACCCTTCAACAAAACACGACATATGCTTTGTGTTTAGGTACCATATAATTTTGTGTTTGCATGGAACTAATGTCGTTTGTTGAACTTTAGATGCACGTTTATCCCTCTAAGCTTGTATGCTTGTGTTCGTTCTATTAGTCCTTATGTATGTTCTAGTTGCTTGCCGGTATCATATTGCCGCGATTGTTGTAAGGGGCCATCCCTTAACATTCATCTTGGCATGGATGCATCCCGACAAGTTTTTCCTCGGAAGCTCTCGACGCAGCCGCTTGTTCTGTGGGCAAGGCTTTGGACAGAATGTGAGTGCGGACAAAGAGGTTGCCAAGGGATCGTCACACGAAGGATTTCATAGTATGAACACTTACTAAAGCCGAGGGAAATGTGGGTGTGAAAACTTAAAATGCATCGAGCGGAAATGATTGCGTGTACTTAGCTTTTGTCATTGTTCCTTTCCGTCCATTCCGGCCATACACACTTTGGCGTGCTTGCGATGTCTGGAAAGATGGAGGTCAGGCAAACAATGCTCCAGTTCCCGGCATGGACCAATTCATATCATGCGTGCCTGGCGGGTGGTGAAATATGGTACGGGGCTTTCCCGGTCCCCCTTCCTCTCATCCACTCTTTTCAAATAATCCGATAGCAGATAGCACAAGAGTCACGCCAATGCGGACGGCCTTGCTGGAGCAGACTTTCCGGGACATCAATCAATGGATTCGTACCAGCGCTTTACTCAGGATTTCCCTAAGAAGGGTAAATGCTGAACCGAGTATCGCATGATACTTATCGACATGATGATGCCACAGGCAGTGCTGCTCGATTGCCGAAGAAGGAGAGAGAATAGAGGAACCTCGCCCCCGCGGACCTCACCCCTTCTTTCTGACCGACGCCCGAGCGGAGGTCGCGCCGCCCAGGCCCCCTGGGAAAGGGCTTATCGCCGTTGGCTCCGATCTTTATCGCGGCCGCGACCATGGTATGGTGAAAATGTTGAACAAAGCAGGTGCGGGGATGGCCCCGCTGAAGGAAATATGCCATAGAGGCAGTAATAAAGTTGTTATTTATATTTCCTTATATCATGATAAATGTTTATGCTTCATGCTAGAATTGTATTAACCGGAAACTTGATACATGTGTGGATACATAGACAAAACACAGTGTCCCTATTAAGCCTCCACTAGACTAGCTCGTTAATCAAAGATGGTTAAGTTTCCTAGCCATAGACATGTGTTGTCATTTTATGAAGGGGATCACATCATTAGGAGAATGATGTGAGTGACAAGACCCATCCTTTAGCTTAGCATAATGATCGTTAAGTTTTATTGCTATTATTTTCTTCATGTCAAATACATATTCCTTCGACTATGAGATTATGCAACTCTCGGATTGTAATGCCCCGAGTCCGATGCGCCAGGTGTCTTCCAGTTATTCGTTGTTGTTGCCGTGTCATTTGCTTGCGGGTTGCATTTTGCCATGTCATCATGTGCATTGCGTCCTCATGTTTTCAAAACTTGCATCTGGTCTTTTTCTCCGTTGTCCGTTTCGGCATCCGACACTCTCACATGCACCCGTTGCACAACATTCTCAGAATGGGCCAAGATTTGTCGAGTGGTCTTGGTATATCACCGGTAGACTGCCTATTAAATTTTGTTCCATTTGGAGGTTGTTTGATGCCCCAACGGTTAACCGCGTTAACTGAAACCCCTCCTTCTCTTTGCAGCCCAGCACCCCTCCATAACAGCTCGCTAGCCCATCTAAACCCACTCCATGCTCTCCGCCCTTGGATCACGATCGTGTGGGCGAAAACCGCACCTCATTTGGCCTCTCCTAGCTCCCTCTACCTATAAATTAGCCTCCCCCTCCGAAATTTCTGGTCCAAACCCTAGCCGCCCTGTGCCGGACATGTCCACCGCCGCCCCCTCACCGAATCGTAGCGTGAAACATCACCACCCAGTGCCCCGCCACCGCACCGCATTGTGCGGGCCCGCCAGGGCCCATCGCCGGCCCTTCCGGCCCGAGCCGCTCGCCCAAGCTCTCGCTGGACCTCATCGCCCGTTTGTCGCTGCCCCTCGTTGCATTGGGCGCGCCTCCGTCCCGGACCCCATAGTCGTTCGCGCCAGCACCTCCCTGAACCGTCCTGCTGCCTCGCCGACCAGAGTACAGCGCCGCCGCCCGCTCGTCCCGAGCTCCTGCACCGCCACACCAACCCCGCCAGCCACTTGTCGGATCCGGTGCTGGCCGGCCGGATCCATCCGTTCTCGCGTGGATCTGCCCGTTCCCCAGCCTGCTCCGTCGCCGATGACCCTCTCCACCAAGCCCGCCGCCGCCATGGCCTCCTGCTCGTGCAGGAGCACGAGGAGGACGCTCGATCCGCCACCTTGGCTCGATCGACGCGGGCGGGCCGGCGCCTGCCCAAGGCCCAGCCTCCACACTGGCCTGCTCCCTCTCTGGGATTTGGGCCGAGCCCACATGGTGAGCACCGCTATTCCCGGCCCAGTGTAAACGATAGTTATCCAGCGCTCGATCTGCTAAAAAACGCCCAAGTCCCTGAGATATTAGCATCATATATGCATCTTGTGATCATCATAACTTTGTGCATACTCGTCCTATGATAATGTATGAGATATCAAATTGTTCATCTGTGAGTCCTGTACATACTAGTGTCATTTGCATTCATGTTACTGTCCATCTTGATGCCTTAATCATCGTTGCAAAAGTGCTAAATGATATAACTTGCTGAAATTGTCATAATTTGCTGATTTGTCTTTCTCATAGCATTTTGGGTGTTTCTTGTTTAAGCATCATGTCAATAGGTTTTTTAGGAGCATCTTCATGCCATCTTTATAGTAGTGCAATCCATGTATTTTTATGTGCCTTGTGGTGACTAGCACAAGCTTGTGAAGTGTGTTACTTGATGTTTGTTGTTTTCTGAGACTTAGTGATTTTTGCTAAGTCTGTAGCTGTTACATTGTGATGCCATGTAAGTTTGATGCTACAATCAATTCCATGCACAATCTAGAGATACCTAGTTGACATGTTTTGATGTCTTTATTGTGCTCTATCATGACTTGCCTTTTTATGCCTCACATATGTCCTTTAGCATATGTTTTAATTTCCATGAACATGCCTAAAAGATGTTCCAATTATCTGTTAACTTCAAGATGCCATGTTGTGAGCTTGTTATTGATTAATCTATGCCTCTTTTGGATATATTCCAATTACATGGATTAAAGTATGCTATGATTTCTTTTTCCACATGATAAGTTTGATAATTTTGGACTTCATATGAACTTTGTTCCAAGCTTGCAAACGTGCTATGCTGATGTTGTTTTACACTTGAAACTGTTACAACATTCAAACTTGTCTTGTTGGTTCTCACTAGTCCATGAGCCATATGGTTATAATGCCTTGATGTTATTTTTCCTTGTTATGTGTAATTTGATGCCATGCCCTTGGTTGTTATATAACTTGTTGTAGTTTGTCTCTATCTTGCTCTCAAGTTGCCATCATGCTAAATCTGTCAACCTGTTAACATCATGTTCCTTTTTGCAAGCATCATAGTAACTACTCCATGCTTCATATGAACTTGTGCGCATGGACTAATTTGAAGTATATCATGTCTACTACATGCCCATGTGTTTTGCATAATTATTAAAGTTGATATGCTTGCTGTTATGTGCCTCCAAGTTTAGCCTCATAATGTTGTTCTCTTGCATTCCCAAATTTCCTCTTAAGTCTGAGAATCAGCTTATATCATGTTGCATCTTGTCTTGTTGATGGCCATTGATCTAGGTGTTATGTGGAGATGCTTAGTAATCATGTTTTTCCATGTTTAACATGTACTTTATTGCCATGATTTTGTTTTCCATGATCTTTCACTATATCATCATTGTTTCATCCCTCCAACATGTCAACATGTTATTCCTGCTCACATGTATGCCCTGTTTTTCACTGTCATAATCTGTGTTATTAAGTTGCTTTTTGCATTGATCATCTTGGATTAATTATGATGCCTATGAACCTGAACCTTAATGATATTTGAAGCATGTTGTTTGTATTTGAAGTGCATATCAAGTTTGTGTCCATATGTTCCGTGTAGCATGTTGTTTCCTTGATTGCAAAGTGCTTAGTTGGTGTTTTGGGCAGATTGTGTTAGAAACTTGTATTGAGTGTATGTGTTGAACCGTTACTCCGTTTTGAGCAACCTCTATATGAATCTTGCTTAGTTTTGCATGTAGTTTAATGTTACCTTGTTGCATCCATGTTTTGGAGTATTTGTGATGTTGTTTTGCTTGCATTTGCTTCAATGTCATGTTTAACTTGTTTGGCTCATATCTTCTAGGCCGTAGCTCTGAATTAGACGAACTTTATATGTAACTTGACTAGAAAACCATGTAGATCATCATGGTGCACTTTAACTTGCTGTTTAACAACTTTAACTTAATGTTTTGTTCAGATCTGAACCAATTTCGAAATTTGCATATGCGGACTTACCCGAATTGTTATATGTTGTTCCCGACCTCATTTAAACTTGCTTTGATGTGTTGTTCTTCTATGCATCATCTCTTTCCATGAGTAGCATCATGTAGTCTTGTCATGCATCATACTTGGTTGAGCATCATGTATTGTTTATGTGTTGTGTGTTTACCATGTTGTTTGCTTCTTTTCGGTTGTACTCCTTCTCTTTAGTTACTGTTTCATTGCGATTGTGAGGATTTGTTCGACTACGCCCGTTCGTCTTCTTCATGGACTCTTTATCCTTCCTAGAAGGATTTTAGAAAAGATGACCGTCACCTTGGATCTCACTACTATCTTTTCTATGCTAGTTGTCTCGATGCTATCGCTATGTCGCACTACCTACCACTTGTTATCAAGCCTCCCAAATTGCCATGATAGCCTCTAACCTTTTTACCCTTCCTAGCAAACCGTTGTTTGGCTATGTTACCGCTTTGCTCAGCCCCTCTTATAGCGTTGCTAGTTGCAGGTGCCTTCTAGGTTGTTCCATGTTGGGACATGGATATCATGGATATCATGGGATATCACAATATCTCTTATTTAATTAATACACATATATACTTGGTAACGGATGGAAGGCTCGGCCTTATGCCTGGTGTTTTGTTCCACTATTTCCACCCTAGTTTCCGTCATACCGGTGTTATGTTCCTTTATTTCGCATCCCTAAAACGGTGAGGGTTTATGGGCCCCTCTTGACAGTTCACTTTGAATAAAACTCTTCCAGCAAGGCCCAACATTGGTTTTAACATTTGCCATAATAAGATTGAACTAAATAATTAATAGCCATAGGGAGCCACGAACTCGAGGATTTTCTACATAGCAGGGGGCAGTGCTGATGGTATTGGTCCCAAACAAGAGCACCGTGCAGGACCGCCCCTAGGCAACTTGGGGTATCTAGATCCTATATGCTTCGCTCATCTGTCGTGGCCTGAGACTAGATACGCGGTTGCTACTATCATGGTGTCGGCACATCGAGAGGTCTTGTTGGTCTTGTTTTACCATTGTCAAAATGTCTTGTGCACCAGGATTCCGAGGCTGATCGGAGGGGCCCACGATGGAGGATTATCTCAGTGGATCGTGAGCTTGTCATGGGCTAAGTTCGGACACCCCTGCAGGGTTTAAACTTTCGAGAGTCGTGCCCGTGGTTATGTGGCAGATGGGAATTTGTTAAAATCCGGTTGTAGAGGACTTGAAGTAAACTCAATTAAAATACACCAACCACGTGCGTAACCTTGACTGTCTCTTTTTGGGGAAGTTCGAGAGGAGAACACGGTTGGGTTGTGTTTGAACATAAGTAGTTCGGATCACTTATTGATCTTTACTAGTTTGTGACCATTTGCGTAGTTTCTCATCTTAGTCTTGTACTCGTAAGTCGGCCACCATACATTGCTTAGTCGCTGCTGCAACCTCACCACTTATCCTTTCCATAATCATTAAGCTTTGCTAGTCTTGATACCCATGGTAATGGGATTGCTGAGTCCTCGTGGCTCACAGATTACTAGAACAACAGTTGTAGGTACAGGTAATCCGATGATCGTGACGTGAGAGCGATGTTTGCATGTCTTGGAGTTCTTCTTCTTCTTCATCGATCTTGGGTTAGGTTCCTGGTTGGCAGCCTGGGCTAGCACGGTGGATGTTGTTAGAGCTTTTGTTTGTGTCGGATGTTGTACTCTTGTAAGATGTGGATGTATTCCTGTGGCATTCTATGCCTTTTGTATGTATCGCGACTACTATGTAATGGTACGATGTAATGATATCCATCTTGCAAAAGCATGTCAATATGCGGTTCTATCCTTGGTGGGACCTTCGAGTTCCTTTATGATAGAGTCACATATTGGGCGTGACATGGATACTAGAGGAATACTTTGTGTGCTATCAAATGTCACAACGTAATTGGGTGATTATAAAGATGATCTACAGGTATCTCTTAAGGTGTTTGTTGGGTTGGCATAGATCGAGATTAGGATTTGTCAATCCGAGTATCAGAGAGGTATCTCTGGGCCCTGTCGGTAATACACATCATGATAAGCCTTGCAAACAATGTGACTAATGAGTTAGTGATGGGATGATGTATTACAGAACGAGTAAAGAGACTTGTCGGTAATGAGATTGAACTAGGTATGAAGATACTAACGATCAAATCTTGGGCAAGTAACATACCGATGACAAAGGGAATAACGCATGTTGTCATTACGGTACGACCAATAAAGATCTTCATAGAATATGTGGGAACCAACATGAGCATCTAGGTTCCGCTATTGGTTATTGACCGGAGAGGTGTCTCGGTCATGTCTACATAGTTCTCGAACCCATAGGGTCCGCACGCTTATCGTTCGATGACGATTTTGTATTATATGAGTTATGTGATTTGGTGACTGAATGTTGTTCGAAGTCCCGGATGAGATCGTAGACATGACGAGGAGTCTCTAAATGGTCGAGATGTAAGGATTTAAATATAGGGCGATAGTATTCAGACACCGGAAGTGTTCTAGGGGTATCGGGTACGTATCGGGTCACCGAAAGGTGTTCCGGGCAACCCCCAGCAAGCTATATGGGCCTAATGGGCCAAGAGGGAAAACACACCAGCCACAAAGGGGTTGGTGAGCCCCCCCATATGGGCTGCCGAAATTGGAGTAGAAAAGGGTAAGGGGGAAAGGAAAAGGGGAATAGGATTCCCCTTCCCCCTCTTCCCTTCCTACTCCAAATAGGAATAGGAAAGGGGGGAGGCCGAATTGGGAGGACCCCAAGTAGGATTCCTCCTACTTGGGGCACCCCCTTGGCTGCCTCTCCTCCCCTCCAACCTATATATATGAGATGGGGGCACTGCTAGAACAGACAACAACGATTGTTAGCCGTGTGGGGCGCCCCCCACCACAGTTTACGCCTCCGGTCATATTGTGGTAGTACTTAGGCGAATCCCTGCACGGATTACTTCACCATCACCGTCACCACGCCATCGTGCTGACAAAACTCTCTATCGACACTTTGCTGGAGCAAGAGTTCGAGGGACATCATCAAGCTGAACGTGTGCAGAACTCGGAGGTGTCGTACGTTCGATGCTTGATCAATTGAAATGAGAAGAAGTTCGAGTACATCAACCGCGTTGTCAAATGCTTCCACTTTCGGTCTACGGGGGTACATGGACACATTCTCCCCTTCTTGTCGCTATGCATCTCCTAGATAGATCTTGCGTGAGCATAGGAAATTTTTTGAAATTGCATTCTACGTTCCCCAATAGTGGCATCCGAGCCAGGTTTATGCGTAGATGATATGCACGAGTAGAACACAAAGAGTTGTGGGTCGTCATCGTCATACTGCGTACCACCAATGTCTTATTTTGATTTGGCGGTATTGTTGGATGAAGCGGCCCGGACCAACCTTACATGACCACATTCATGAGATCGGTTCCACCGACAGACATGCAACTAGTTTTGCATATAGGTGGCTGGCGGGTGTCTGTTTCTCCTACTTCAGTTCAATCAGATTTGACCATGGCCGGTCCTTGTTGAAGGTTAAAACAACAAACTTGATAAATCACTGTTGTGGTTTTGATGCGAAGGTAAGAAATGTTCTTGTTAGAAGCCCGTGGCAGCCACATAAAACATGCAACAACAAAGTAGAGGACGTCTAACTTGTTTTTGAGGGGCATGTTGTGATGTGATATGGTCAAGACATGATGTGATATATGTTATTTTATGAGATGATCATGTTTTGTAAAAGTCCCTGGCAACCGGTAGGAGCCTTATTGTTGTCTCTTTATTGTATGAAATGCAAACGCCATGTAATTGCTTTAATTTATTACTATGCGTTAGCGATAGTTGTAGAAGCAATAGTTGGCGAGATGACCACGATGCTACGATGGAGATCAAGGTGTCCAGCTGGTGACAATGGAGATCATGACGGTGCTTTGGAGATGGAGATCAAAGGCACAAGATGATGATGGCCATATCATGTCACATATTTTGATTGCATGTGATGTTTATCTTTTATGCATCTTATTTTTCTTAGTAACATTATAAGATGATCCCTCACTCAAATTTCAAGGTATAAGTGTTCTCCCTGTGTATGCACCGTTGCGACAGTTCGTCGTGCTGAGACACCATGTGATGATCGGGTGTGATAAGCTCTACGTTCACATATAATGGGTGCAAGACTGTTTTGCACATGCAGAATACTCGGGTTAAACTTGACGAGTCAACCATGTACAGACATGGCCTTGAAACGCTGGAGACCGAAAGGTTAAACATGAATGATATAGTAGATATGATCAACATAGAGATGTTCACCATTGAAGACTACTCCATCTCACATGATGATCGGACATGGTTTAGTTGATATGGATCACGTGATCATTTAGATGACTTGAGGGATGTCTATCTAAGTGGGAGTTCTTAGGTAATATGATTAATTGAACTTAATTTATCATGAACTTAGTCCTAATAGTTTTTGCGTATCTATGTTGTAGATCAATAGCTCCCGTTGTAGTTCCCCTATGTTTTTGATATGTTCCTAGAGAAAACTAAGTTGAAAGATGATAGTAGCAATGATGCGGACTGGGTCCGTGATTTTAGGATTAAACTCCTTGCTGCACAGAAGAATTACGTCCTTGATGCACCGCTAGGTGACAGACCTATTGTAGGAGCAGATGCAGACGTTATGAATGTTTGACAAGCTCGGTATGATGACTAATTGATAGTTTAGTGCAATATGCTTTACGGCTTAGAACCGGGACTTCAAAAACATTTTGAACGCCATGAAGCATATAAAATGTTGCAAGAGATGAAATTGGTATTTCAGACTCATGCCCGTGGTAAGAGGTATGAGACCTCTGACAAGTACTTTGCCTACAAGATAGAGGATAATAGCTCAGCTAATGATCATGTGCTCAGAATGTCTGCGTACTACAATCGCTTGAATTAAGTGGGAGTTAATCTTCCAGATAAGATAGTGATTGACAAAGTTCTCTAGTCACTATCACCAAGTTACTAGAACTTCATGATGAACTATAATATGCAGGGGATAAACGAAAAAATGATTCCCAAGCTCTTCGCGATGCTGAAATCAGCGAAGGTAGAAATCAAGAAATAGCATCAAGTGTTGATGGTTAACAAGACCACTAGTTTCAAGAAAAAGGGCAAGGGAAAGAAAGGGAACTTCAAGAACAATGGAAAGCAAGTTTCCACTCCCATGAAGAAGCGCAAAGCTAGACCAAAACCTGAAACTGAGTGCTTCTACTGCAACGGAAATGATCATTGGAAGCGGAACTGCCCCAAAAACTTGGCGGATAAGAAGGATGGCAAAGTGAACAAAGGTATATTTGATATACATGTTATTGATGTGTACTTTACTAGTGTTCATAGTATCCCCTGGGTATTTGATAACAGTTCAGTTGCTAAGATTTGTAACTCGAAAGAGGAGTTGCCAAATGAACAGATACTAGTTAAGGGCGAGGTGACGATGTGTGTTGGAAATGTTTCCAAGGTTGATAAGACCACCATCGCACACTCCCTTTACCTTCGGGATTAGTGTTGAACCTAAAATACATGTTATTTGGTGTTTGCGTTGAGCATGAATATGATTGGATCATGTTTATTGCAATACGGTTATTCATATAATTCAAAGAATAATTGTTGTTCTGTTTACATGAATAAAATATTCTATGGTTATACACTCAATATAAATGGTTTATTGAATCTCAATTTTAGTGATACAAATATTCATAATATTGATGCCAAAATATGCAAAGTTGATAATGATAGTGCAATATTTTTGTGGCACTGCCGTTTAGGTCATATTGGTAAAACCCATGAAGAAACTCCATGCAGATGGGCTTTTGGAATCACTTGCTTATGAATCATTTGATACTTGCGAACCATGCCTAGTGGGAAAAATTACTAAAACTCCGTTCTCTGCAACAATGGAGCGAGCTAATGACTTATTGGAAAGAATACATACCGATGTATGCGGTCCAATGAGTGTTGAGGCTCATGGCGGGTATCGTTATTTTCCAACCGTCGTAGATGATTTGAGTAGATATAGGTATATCTACTTAATGAAACACAAGTCTGAAACATTTGAAAAGTTCAAAGAATTACAGAGTGAAGTGGAGAATCACCATAACAAGAAAATAAAGTTTCTACGATCTGATCGCATAGGCGAATATTTGAATTACGAGGTTGGCCTTCATTTAAAAGCAATGTGGAATAGTTTCACAACTCACGCCACCTGGAACACCACAGCGTAATGGTGTGTCCGAACGTCATAACCGTACTTTATTAGATATGGTGCAATATATGACGTCTCTTACCGATTTACCACTACAGTTTTGGGGTTATGCATGAGAGACAGCTGCATTCACGTTAAATAGGGCACCGTCTAAATCGATTGAGACGACATCATACGAACTGTGGTTTGGCAAGAAACCTAAGCTGTCATTTCTTAATGTTTTGGGTTGCAACACTTATTTCAAAAGGCTTCATCCTGATAAGCTCGAACCCAAATCGGAGAAGTGCATCTTCATAGGATACCCTAAGGAAACAATTTGGTACACCTTCTACCACAGATCCGAAGGCAAGATCTTTGTTGCTAAGAATGGATCCTTTCTAGAGGGCTTTCTCTCGAAAGAAGTGAGTGGGAGGAAAGTACAACTTGATGAGGTTGTTGTACCTTCTCTCGAAATGGAAAGTAGCTCATCACAGGAAACGATTCCCGTGATGCCTACACCAACTAGAGAGGAAGCTAATGATAATGATCATGAAACTTCAGATCAGGTTACTACTGAACCCCGTAGGTCAACCAAAGCACGTTCCGCACCATAGTGGTACGGTAGTCCTATTCTAGAAGTCATGTTACTAGACCATGACGAACCTATGAACTATGAGGAAGTGATGATGAGCCTAGATTCCGATAAATGGCTTGAGGCCATGAAATCTAAGATAGGATGCATGTATGAGAACAAAGTATGGAATTTGGTTGACTTGCTCGATGATCGGTAAGCCATAGAGAATAAATGGATCTTCAAGAAGAAGATTGTCGCTGAGGGTAATGTTACTATCTACAAAGCTCGACTTGTCGCGAAAGGTTTTCGACAAGTTCAAGATGTTGACTACGATGAGATTTTCTCACTCGTAGCGATGCTTGAGTCTGTCCAAATCATGTTAGCAATTGCCACATTTTCTGAAATCTAGCAAATGGATGTCAAAACAACATTCCTTAATAGATTTCTTAAAGAAGAGTTGTATATGATGCAGCCTGAAGGTTTTGTCGATCCTAAAGGTGCTAACAAAGTGTGAAAGCTCCATCGATCCATCTATGGACTGGTGCAAGCATCTCAGAGTTGGAATATGTGCTTTGATGAGGAGATCAAAGCATATGGTTTTATACAGACTTATGGTGAAGCCTATATTTACAAGAAAGTGAGTGGCAGCTCTGTAGCATTTCTGATAGTATATGTGGATGATATATTATTGATCAGAAATGATATCAAATTTCTGCATAGCATAAAAGGATTATACGATCGGCCGGCGCGGAGGGTTCAGAAGATCAACGGGTTGGGGGGGGGGATTTATCCAGGTTCGGTCCACAAGTGATGCGTAATACCCTACTCCTGCTAGATTTGGTTTATCTGATGTTCTTGGACTAGCTACAAAGCATGCAGGGTCCAAAAAGTCTGAATCCTCTCACAGTACACCGCGGGCCTCCTTTAATAGTCAAAGGGGCTGCCACCGTTGCACACGGGAGGTGGATAGTTGTACAGTAGTCAAGTGTATCACCTGACATCATGGGACAAAATGCATTAAATGCGCTACTTAGGTGTCCTCTTGCTTTATGGGGGATGGCAGCAAAGCCGGTCCCGTCCGTCGCTGCTTTGCCTTGCTCCCACATGCATCCAGGCCAATGAGGCCCGCAGCGCCATGTAGACTGGCAAGCTGCTGAGCTGGTGTGGTGGCAGGGTCCTCACGAAGATCTGCATGCCATCACGTAGGTTTTTGACTAGTTGGCTTAGGTGCCACGTACTGCCACACGGGTACCTGCTTAGTTGGTGGGTGTCGGTGTCAAAACCGGCGGATCTCGGGTAGGGGGTCCCAAACTGTGCGTCTAAGGCAGATGGTAACAGGAGGCGGGGGACAAGATGTTTACCCAGGTTCGGGCCCTCTTGATGGAGGTAATACCCTACTTCCTGCTTGATTGTTCTTGATGATATGACTATTACAAGAGTTGATCTACCACGAGATCGTAGATGCTAACCCTATAAGCTTGCCTATGGTATGATTGTATATTGTCCTATGGACTAAACCCTTCGGTTTATATAGACACTGGAGGGGGCTAGGGTTACACAAGGTCGGTTACAAGGGACGATATCTACATATCCGTATTGCCTAGCTTGCCTTCCACGCCAAGGAGAGTCCCATCCGGACACGGGACGAAGTCTTCAATCTTGTATCTTCATAGTCCAACAGTCTGGCCAAAGGATATAGTCCGGTTGTCCGGAGACCCCCTAATCCAGGACACCCTCAGTAGCCCCTGAACTAGGCTTCAATGAAGACAAGTCCGGCACGCAGTATTGTCTTCGGCATTGCAAGGCGGGTTCTTCCTCCGAATACTCCATAGAAGATCTTGAGCACAAGTATAGTGTCCGTTCTGCAAGATAAGTTCCATATACCATCATAGAGAGAATAATATTTTCACCAATCTAATCTGCTGACACGTTTAGCAACGTCACATCATGTCATGGCTAGGTCATTATTCGAACCGTTTTCCTCAACCAGTACCGCACATATCGCGAGGCGGTTTTCTTGACACGTCTAGTCGAAGCAGAGATCGTGTCCCCTTATCACGTGATCCTCAGCAATATGGCACTCGGGGAGTAAGCGAGTTTAACAGGTAAGTGGGAGGCGCATTGCCTCCTCCGCCCTTATAAAGGGACAAAGATTCACCCTTTTTACCCACGCCCTCCTTCTCCTTGCTTATCCATTCTCGTGCACTCGAGCTCCAGCGCCCAAGTTCGCGTCTTTCTCCTCAAACCACTCCAGTCATGTCCGGAGCGGGAGGCAAGTTGAAGGTCTCCTCCGTCACGGTGGAGGACATCACAAAGCTACGGGCAGCCGGATATCTGGCCACAGACATCACGCATCGGCTGCCAGCTGCGGGGCAGATCATCCCTAAGTACGAACCCCATGAGAGGGTAGTTTTCCTTACCCACTTTGTCCGCGGACTGGGATTTCCTCTCCACCCATTTTTCCGCGGGCTCATATTCTACTACGGGCTGGATTTTCAGGATCTAGCCCCCAATTTCCTCCTCAACATCTTAGCGTTTATCGTCATGTGCGAGGCCTTCCTCCGCATCAGGCCCCACTTCGGCCTATGGCTAAAAACCTTCAATGTCAAACCGAAGGTGGTGGTAGGCCAGCAAGAAGACTGCGGAGGCGCCATGGTTGGCAAAATGCCCAACGTCACCTGGCTAGAAGGCTCATATGTGGAGACCATAAAGGGGTGGCAATCGGGATGGTTCTACATCACCGAGCCGCGCGACACCAACTGGGTGGCGGCCCCCAAATTTTGATCCGGAATCCCCACGCGGCTCACTTCCTGGAAAGAGAAGGGCCTGTCCTGGGGTTCTTTGGTAGAGCTGACCGGACTCCAGACCTGCATCAGGAACATGATGAGCAAGAAAATCAAGCTCGTCAACGTGGTCCAGGTCATGCTGTTCCGCCGGATTCTCCCGTGCTAATGACGGGCATTCAATTTGTGGGAGTTCAACCCGGCCTAGCACCAAACACTGCGAGAACTCTTCGACACGATGCACGAGGACGTCTCGAAGGTGCTGTTCAAAGGCGCCGAGGTGCCTCCTTCCCTCTCCGAGGACTGCGGACTCAGCCCAAAGCGCCGCGCTAATCCTGTAAGTTTTCGTACCTCGTAGGGTATTTATTTGCCCTGGTTAAATGATGTGCGGGATCTAAGATCTTTTGCCATTAACAAGACTGGATAAAGACAGTGGAGCAGCTTGATTGCCTAGCCCCTCTGCCTGAAGATCCCGCAGATGCTCTCCTAACGGAGATGCTGACTCCGTGTGATGGCCTGGCTTATTAGGGATGATAGACTACTCATGTCAATAAGGAATTCCTTCTTTTCCGGGAGCCCATTCGGATAGAACTGCAAAGTTAAGTGTGCTCAGCTTGGAGTAGTGTCAGGATGGGTGACCAACCGGGAAGTTGCTCCCGGGTGCGCACGAGTGAGGACAAAGTGCGCAGAAAAGACTAGTATTGATCTGTGGGGCCAGTCTAGATCCCGCCAGGAGTAACGACCACCGGCGGGTGTGTCCGGGGCGTTACAAGTTGGTATCAGAGCCGACCCTCGTGGTTACAAGGATGGTTGCGGACAGGTGTGTGGTCATGTTGTTCATGACGTTTGTGACCCGTCGTGGCACCCGACATGGCACATGTACCGAACTGGAAGCACAAACGTTTGTGCCAAGAGGGAACGTTCCTGTGGCCCGATGAGGACGTCGGTTCCCCTGAGTGGGGGTGTATGTGATGGCCTAGCTTATTAGGGATGATAGACTACTCATATCAATAAGGAATTCCTTCTTTTCCGGGAGCCCATTCGGATAGAACTCCAAAGTTAAGTGTGCTCACCTTGGAGTAGTGTCAGGATGGGTGACCAGCCGGGAAGTTGCTCCCGGGTGCGCAGGAGTGAGGACAAAGTGCGCAGAAAAGACTAGTATTGATCTGTGGGGCCAGTCTAGATCCCGCCAGGAGTAACGACCACCGGCGGGTGTGTCTGGGGCGTTACACTACGGCACCTTACGAGGTGCCAGCGAAGAAGAGCAAGAAGAAGGCCACGGGGACCCGAAAGGGTCTCCGGCGCAAGGTTCTGTCGGACTCATCCGACGATGACTCCAACGCGCCCTCCTCCCATAAAAACGAGGAGGGGGAGGAAACTTGTCTCCCCCAGACGGGGGAGACAAGAAAAGGAAGGCCGACCCAACCGGGGAGGCCGAAGGGTCCAAGAAGGGAAGGACCCGTGCTCCGAACTGTTCCCCGACGGCCGCCGACAGCAGTGACGAGTGGCTACCCAGGGTCAAGCCCCTGGCGAAGTCGTAAGTGTCCGGACACCATAGTGCATCATGGTATGTTTTATTGCACTGCTTCTCCTCATGTCGAACATGATTATACAGTCCGTCCCTAGCTCATGTCGACGTATCCTCGTCGAGCGGCTCATTGGACTCTCGGATATGAACAGTGGTTCTCTTCCGACCGCTTCCACCCCTCGCCCTACAGACAATGCTGAGGTGTTGTCTCGAAAGGCACCTAGCCAAGGGGAGGTGGTCCTGGAGGC
Organism: Triticum aestivum; assembly: GCF_018294505.1. Classification (NCBI taxonomy): domain Eukaryota; kingdom Viridiplantae; phylum Streptophyta; class Magnoliopsida; order Poales; family Poaceae; genus Triticum; species Triticum aestivum. The sequence goes on along the minus strand of NC_057803.1, from coordinate 378,828,328 downwards.
GTCTCGAGGCAACCTCTCGGACCCTGGGTACCAAGGGAGCGAGGCTCCAACGGGCTCTGAGTTCGGCCCCCAGTCGAACACTGCGCTGGAACCTTCGATGGTTCCGGACTACGGCAGGCGGTCCCCTGTTAAGGGGGCCAACCACCCGTGCCGGTGTCATCTGTCCATCTAGAGGCACTGGACAACTTGCTGGAAGCGCTTCGCAGCGCTTCCATCGACGAAGAGCACCGCACTATCATGAGTGCATTGATCGAGAAGGTTCAGTCTACCAAAAACGGGCTGACCGAAGCTTGCACCAACGTCCTAACAGGCTTTGAGGTAAGCAATCAAAATATATATAAGAAAATATTACCGCATAGATAGTAGCCCATGATGCTCTGTTCGGTGTTCGAGAAGAAAGGCCGAATAGAGGATCAAATGATGAGTCAGGAGTCTAATCAGAATATGTCTATGTGTAAGTGCAGGCTTCCCTACTAGCCGCTGCCGCACATACTGCGGAGGTCTCTACACTGAAGCAGGACCTGGAGCGGTCCGAGGACGAGCTTGGGCTCAAGGATAGCAAAGGTAAGCAATACCTTGCCTACGCTTTGGAAAATAAGTTCGGTTGTAAAATAATAGGATCACCATGAATTTTCCAGGGGCCATGACCGAGGTGGCAACCCTGAAGAAGGTGCTATCCGAGGCCGAAGACAAAGCGGCCAAGGAACGTATCGAGTGGGAGAAGCAAGAAGCCCGAGTGGGTGAGGTGCAGCAAGAGCTCGAGGCTCTCGCCAAAAAACACGAGTCCTTGGAGGTCGACTCTAAGAAGCGAGAGTCTGAGCTCACACAGGCGCTTGAAAGCGCCCAGAGTGCCAAGGCTGAAGCCCACAAGGCCCTCCAGGAAATTGATGCGGTGAATAAGATAGCAGCGGGTAAGGCAGTCATTATGCAAAGCAAGCATGTGAAGGAAACTTTCCTTTTTCTTACCCGAGTTCGAAGCTCTCCAGGAGCGTTCGTAGATCTTTCCCGCAGTGTACTGGATGCCGCAGAGTTTTACCGAGCTGAGGAGGGGAGCTCGACGGAGAAGTTGTTCTGGTCTCAATATACTGGAACCGAACACCCGATGCCCTTGAGCGACCAGCTGAAGCAATTGGTCGAGCTTCACAAGGCGGCCGAACAGGCCATGAGGGGCCTTATAGTCTGGATGTGGCCTGGCGAGCCCCAGTCCGGCAACTACTTCGGTCTGGTGAGGCGGCTTGTGGAGGCCTGCCCACGGTTTGAAGTCATAAAGCGGTCCGCCTGCATCGAGGGTGCGCGCAAGGCTTTTGCCCGGATGAAGGTGCATTGGGCGAAGCTGGACGCCGTGAAGCTAGTGAAGGAGGGGCCGCAGGAGGGCAAGGAGCATCGCCACCCCGAGATGTACTATGAGAGTGTCCTGAAGGGTTCCCGCCTTGTGTCGGATGAATGTGCCAGGGATGTAATTTTTGAATGATCACGTTCATGTGGTCCTGTAATGTGAAACAAGTTCATCTGCGCTATGCAACGCTTTTTGTGTTTTAAAATATTACCTTTTGCGCGGCCGTTTATAATATTTGAGAGTTGGCCAGTCGTCGGCTTCTGCCCCATGTAACTAGTACTGGGGTGTTCGAGATAAACCTAAGCACTATTTACCCCAATTTTGGGTCCTTCAAGGGAGGTGTTCAGCGCAACGAACCAGGCAATCGGACTATAAGGCTTTATCACTCTCACTTAGCCATAGAAGTCTACAATTTTAAACTTTGGTTAAGCCCCTAGTGTTCGGAAGGCCGAATTTGGGGCGCTATACTCGCCTAAGCCGGACAAGGCCGGCTCCTCGCCCGAAGCGGAAAAAGTCTTTAAGGACTTGAGACCTCTTGAACAATGACCAGTCTCTCGCCTTATCATGACAGTAAGTTTTCGGCTTTCTCTACTGAGGCGCTTGTCCGGAAGAACCGGGATGCAATCACAGTAGTTCTCGCACCGCTACCTTAGCCGATATAGCGGAACATAAGGTACCAAAGAATGGGAGCCGGGCAAACCCAACATTTGACCAAAGACATGATTCGGAGCTAATGCATATAATGTTATAAGTTCGGGGTGCCGCACTGTCAGAAGTGTTCGGACTTCTTGCGCCATATTATGGGGTAAATGAAAGCCCCTGGCGTACTGACCGTACCCGAACGTACGGGTGCGGATTGTCGTGAATGGACATATAAGAGAGAAAAAAGATTAAAAAAATGCAATAATAGACTAATGATATGCATTGTTATTTAAAGAATACATCGAAGTGTACTGGTACAAGTAGTGCAATAAGTAGAAACTAGGACAATTCGAAATGTCCTATCCAGGGCAAGCTGCGCGTGGATAGCAAAAAGCGGGTGTATATATTATTAGAGACCACCGGGGGGTTCCTGTGTTTATCTTAGCTTCTTGTCGCCTTGGTTGTTGCTTCCCTAATGTGTCCGGTAATCGTACTGCCTGAAAGGGCTTCCAGGGGGTTAGGTCCTGAAAGAGAAAAAGAAGTAATAAAGGTATACGGCCTATAGTGCGGTTAAGCCGCATTGTGGGACGTGCCTTGATCGTGCCCCCGTCTATATCCATGGTATTTTCAGTGCGTAGTTATGTACGTGTGGCATGGATTTCGCCGCTTGACTGGGACGGGGGCCGAATTGCTAGGCGAGCTCCGAACGTGCCAGGCGATCCTGTTGCAGCTTATTCCAGACTCGCTTGAAGGTGTCCAAGGGCTGTGACGCCGAATTAGTGGTTTGCCTTAAAAGGCTGCTTTGTGCTTCTACTTCAAGGGCCGTAGTGTGCTCTTCCATGCAGAGCGAGCGTTCTGTGTTTACATTTACTGTTATGACCCCCCTAGGTCCTGGCATCTTGAGGTTGAGGTATGCGTAATGCGGCACTCCATTAAAGTTTGCAAATGATGTTCGTCCGAGCAGTGCGTGTTAGCCACTACGAAACGGGACGATATCGAAGATTAACTCCTCGCTTTGGAAGTTGTCCAGTGATCCAAAGACCACTTCCAGTGTGATTGAGCCTGTGCAATGGGCCTCTACACCTAGGATGACGCCTTTAAAGGTGGTTTTGGTGGGTTTGATCCTCGAGGGATCAATACCCATTTTCCGCATTATGTCCTGATAGAGAAGGTTCAAGCTGCTGCCGCCGTCCATAAGGACTCGAGTGAGGTGAAATCTGTCGATGATGAGGTCTAGGACCAGTGTGGCGGATCCGCCATGACGGATACTAGTGGGGTGGTCCCTGCGATCAAAGGTGATCGGGCAAGCAGACCATGGGTTGAACTTTGGGGCGACGGGCTCCATCCAATAGACGTCCCTTAGTGCATGCTTCCTCTCCCTCTTGGGAATGTGGGTTGCGTATATCATGTTCACCGTCTTCACTTGTGGGGGGAACCCCTTCTGTCCTCCTGTGTTCGGCGGCCGGGGCTCCTTCTCGTCATTGCTATGCAGACCCTTGTCATTGTTTTCGGTATTTAACTTGTCGGCCTGCTTGAACACCCAGCATTCTCTGTTGGTGTGATTTTCTGGCTTATCAGGGGTGTCGTGGATTTGACACGAGTGATCGAGTATGCGATCCGAAGTGGACGTAGCCGGAGTACTTCTTTTAAATGGCTTTTTCCGGTGACCAGATCTAGAGCCTCTGAATCCGGCATTGACTACCGTATCTTTGGTGTTATCGCCGTTATTGTGGCGCTTTGGTCTGTTACGACGTTGCTTACTGTTGGCATCTTTGGTATCCGAAGTGCCCGGATTCCTCGATGTGTTGTTGCTGCGAGCTAGCCAGCTATCCTTGCCCGCGCAAAACCGGGTCATGAGTGTTGTGAGGGCTGCCATAGATTTCGGCTTCTCCTGGCCCAGGTGGCGAGCCAACCATTCGTCATGGATGTTATGCTTGAATGCCGCTAGGGCCTCTGCATCCGGACAGTCGACAATTTGGTTTTTCTTAGCCATGAACCGTGTCCAGAATTGTCTGGCTAATTCCCCTGGCTGCTGGGTTATATGGATCAAGTCATCAGCATCCGGTGGCCGCACATAAGTGCCCTGGAAGTTATCCAGGAATGTGTCTTCTAGATCCTCCCAACTGCCTACTGAGTCTGCTGGCAAGCTGTTCAACCAATGCCGAGCTGGTCCTTTGAGTCTAAGTGGGAGGTACTTGATGGCATGTAGATCATCACTGCGAGCCATGTGGATGTGAAGGAGAAAATCCTCAATCCATACAGCGGGATCTGTTGTACCATCGTGTGATTCGATATTTATGGGTTTGAAACCCTCTGGGAATTCGTGATTCATAACTTCATTAGTGAAGCATAGGGGGTCTGCGGCTCCTCTGTGCCGGGCTATATCCCGACGCAGTTCATATGAGTCTTGTCTGCTATATTCGGCCCAGCCGGATTTACTCTTGGTGTATCCGATGCGACGATCATCGTCCCGTGTTGGTCCGCGTGCCGATGACCCGTATATTGACCTTGCGATTTTTGCCTTGCTGTCCAATACGTCTCGTAGGTCCCCTGTGTTGCCTCGGGCCTTAGTATTTTTGATTGAGTGGCGGCGGCGTGCAGGCTGAACTTCAAGTTGAAACGCCTCTCTGGCTCGGCCACGCAGTGGCCGGTCAGCCGCATCGTACACTGGTGAATGAGGTTTCATTGCTTCCTCCTCGAGGTGAGGTAGCAATCTGCGTTTTGGGTAACTCTTGGAGGGGCGCTCGAGTTTGTACTCCTCGGCCGCAAGGACTTTGGTCCATCTGTATTCTAGTAAGTCTTGATCAGCTTGAAGTTGTTGCTGCTTTTTCTTCAGGCTATTTGTCGTGGCCATAAGCCGGCGCTTGAAGCGCTCTTGCTCGACGGGGTCCTCAGGCACGATAAATTCTTTGTCGCCGAGGCTCGCCTCGTCTTCGGAGAGAGGCATGTAATTGTCCTCCTCCGCTTCTCCATCTGCTGCCCGCTCGGGAGGGCTAGCTTGTTCGTCCTCCGGCTCTGCATCGTGCTGGAGGGGATTGTTGTTGTCTTCGGCACTATCCAGAGTGTTATTATCTCCTATGCCGGTATCACTACTTTTACTGTGGTGGGACTTAGAGCGGCACCACTGACGTTGTCGCTTGGGTTGCTTCTTGGAGGGGTCATCCTCCGCTGTCTCATCGCCATTGCCTTCTTTGGGGGTGTCCAACATGTATATATCATATGCTGAGGTGGCGGTCCAGCGCCCTATGGGCGGTGGTTCCTGTTCGTCTCCTGCATCATTGTCCATACCGTCGAAGTCGAGCATGTTGGTTAAATCGTCGATAGTGGTCACTAAGTGGGTGGTGGGTAGGCAGCGAATTTATTTGTTGTCCGCATCCCATTCTAGCCGGACATGGTTCGGCCATGGTTCTCCTGACAGGGAGAGAGACCTTAATGAATTTAGCACATCGCTGAAAGGTGAGTGCTGAAAGATATCCGTGGAGGTGAACTCCATGATCGGTGCCCAGTCGGGTTCAACGGGCACGGATGTAAGAGGCTCGGAGTCCGTAGCCGGGGATGAATCCAGTGGTTCGGTGACATGGCTCCCGTAAGGGGTGAAGTCAGCATCCTGCTCCATCGCCGCTGAGAGCGCGGCCTCCGTGGCGGGGTCTATCCCTCCGCTCTCGGATGGCGTGATTTGCTCTGGATTGACGACCAGAGTAGTTGCAGATGCGATCTCCCGAATACTGTCCGACAACAGAGTTATGCCATGCTCGTCGTGACTATGCGGCATACCTGACGTGGGCTCGAATCCGTCGAAGATCGAGTCTCCGTGGATATCAGCCGTGTAGTTCAAGTTTCCGAATCTAACCTGATGGCCAGGGGCGTAGCTCTCGGTCTGCTCCAGATGGCCAAGCGAATTGGCCCGCAGTGCGAAGCCGCCTAATATAAAGATCTGTCTGGGGAGGAAAATCTCACCCTGGACCGCATCGCTACCAATGATCGAAGGAGCCATCAAGCCTTATGGTGACCACACAGTGGAACTCTCAATGAAAGCACCAATGTCAGTGTCAAAACCAGCGGATCTCGGGTAGGGGGTCCCGAACTGTGCGTCTAAGGCGGATGGTAATAGGAGGCGGGGGAGAAGATGTTTACCCAGGTTTGGGCCCTCTTGATGGAGGTAATACCCTAGTTCATAGTTGATTGTTCTTGATGATATGAGTATTACAAGAGTTGATCTACCACGAGATCGTAGAGGCTAACCCTAGAAGCTAGGCTACGGTATGATTTTATATTGTCCTATGGACTAAACCCTCCGGTTTATATAGACACCGGAGGGGGCTAGGGTTACAAAGGTCGGTTACAAGGGAGGAGATCTACATATCCGTATTGCCTAGCTTGCTTTCCTTGCCAAGGAGAGTCCCATCCGGACATGGGACAAAGTCTTCAATCTTGTATCTTCATAGTCCACTAGTCCAGCCAAAGGATATAGTCCGGCTGTCAGGAGACCCCCTAATGCAGGACTCCCTCAGTGGGTCAGCCGCTGAGCTGGGGTGGCGATGGGGCGGCAAGGCCTTGCCGCGGTCTCGCTGATCTTCCCGGCAAGGGTTTTGCTGGGGCCTTGTGAGTTCCCTCAGCAAGAGTCTTTCCGGGGCCTCGCGGGCGCCCTCAGCAAGAGTCTTGCTGGGGCCTCGTGGGTACGTATCTTTGGCAGGAGCCTTGCCGGGGCCTCGTGGGCATCCTCGGCAAGGAGCCTTGTTGTTGTCTTGTTTCTTGGTTCCTATCTAGGCCTCGTAGGCCCTTTTTCTTCACAAAGGTCTACATGCCACCATGGAGGCGCCTCCCGAGCCTTGGTTCCGATGTGGTTGATGGTGTCGGGACTCTTAGACTCAAGGGTGGCGGCCTTGTTGGTGTGGCGCAAGTTGCCCCAGCAAGACTCTTGCTAGGGCCGTGAAGGCCTCCCGGCAAGGGCCTTGCCGTGGGAGTTTAACCTCGCCCCTCTGCTTCTCGTGCCTTCAGCTTGGTGCTGCTCTAGTAGTCTTGGGTCTTTGCTTCCTCTTCTCCACCAAGCGTGGCCGCAGGCGCATGGCTGCAACTGCCCGCGCACAAGTAAAGGGGTACAAAAATGACCCCTACTTTTGTACACCGACAGGAGCCCCCGAGCCTGGGTCACATATAAGCATGGAGCGTTATTGGGCCAGGCCCAAAATGGTGCGCAGGCGCGCGTCCGGTGGAGTTTTACCGCAGTAACTCCCTCGCCCGCTGCGCTTGCTGCACGCCTGCGTCACATCGTGGTAAATGGTAAAGAGGCGGCCTGCGCCTTCCCCATAAAAAGAGGAAAATGCAGGGGTGCGGCTCATTTACTAAGTGGGCTCGGGTCGTGACCTTCAAGGTGCCCGCGCCCCAGGATCACGGGGTGGAAACCGGTCGCCTCACTTGTCTTCTCGATTCGGGCCTGCTCGCCATGTGTCCCCCCTGCTCCAAGGAGGGTAGGAGGTGGACGCAGAGTGCACGAGCCTTAATGGCGAAGCGGGAAACCGGTTCGCCGCTTTGGAGTAGCGGGTCAGTCCCGATTCCCCGCGTCCCTGGCAGCCAAATTCGTTAAGTGGGGCGGCCGAGCCCCAGCCCTGACCCTTTATAAGAGGGGAGGGGATGGCACCCTTCAATACACCAACATCCATCTCCTTCCATCTTGACTCCTCCCTTTATAAGAGGAGAGGGCGCGCCGACGCTCCGATGGCAGCGAAGAGAGTCTCTCTTCGAGAGCATGCTCCCCCACCCCAAGGGCTCGTGACGACAGAGCCGGCCGTGAGAGGAAGATGGAGGGGGAGAGACCGAGGACGCCGTGGCGCTCGAGGGAGAGGAGGACGGGGCGGCACACCGGCCGCACCCCCGCTAGTGGCTCTCCCCCCAATGGAGGGCCATGTCTGAGACTAGCCCCGTGAATTCTCCATCAGGCTACACAAGCCAGTGCACGGCCGTCTTCGTCTCCCCACTCCATTTGCTCGGGAGATGGAGATCGCCCCGCTACAAGCCTTGAGGCTGCATATGAGGGGATGCGGGGATGGCGCATGTGGGTCGATGTCGACTTCCCCACCCCTCATGTCATGTATCTCCACTGTGGGTGGAAAGCCTTCGCCCGTGCCCATAGCCTGTCAGAGAGGCTTGTCCTCCACTTCAAGTTGATGGAGAACGTCTTGCTCTCCATCAAGGTTTTTTGGGCACTTGGGAACTCGCCTAAGGTGCTGCGTGGAGAGCTCCATTGACGACGAAACCTCCTCCTCGAGCGGGAGTGACGAGGAGGACAGTGATAGCGGCGACCTCGTGGGTATCTTCGGCAAGGAGCCTTGCCGGGGCCTCGTGGGCATCGTGGGCATCCTCGGCAAGGACCCTTGCTGTTGTCTTGTTTCTTGGTTCCTATCTAGGCCTCGTAGGCCCTTTTTCTTCACAATGGTCTGTGTGCCACCATGGAGGCGCCTCCCGAGCCTTGGTTCTGATGTGGTTGATGGCGTCCGTACTCTTAGACTCAAGGGTGGCGGCCTTGTTGGTGTGGGGCAAGTTGCCCCGGCAAAACTCTTGCCGGGGCCGTGAAGGCCACCCCGGCAAGGGCCTTGCCGAGGGAGTTTCACCTCGCCCCTCCGCTTCTCCTGCCTTCAGCTTGGCACTGCTCTAGTAGTCTTGGGTATTTGTTTCCTCTTCTCCGCCAAGTGTGGCCGCGGCACGTGGCTGCGACTGCCCGCACACAAGTAAAGGCGTACAAAAAGGACCCCTAATTTTGTACACCGACAATACTTGAATAAGAAATTTTCAATGAAAGACCTCAGTGAAGCTACTTAAATATTGGTCATCAAGAACTATAGGGATAGATCGAGATGCTTAATAAGACATTCACAAAGCACATACCTTGATAATGTTTTGAAGAAGGTCAAAATGGATCAGTGAAAGAAAGGGTTCTTGCCTGTATTACAAGGTGTGAAGTTGAGTTAGACTCAAGACCCAACCATGGCAGAATATATAGAGAGAATGTAAGTCATTCCCTATGCCTCAATCATAGGTTCTATAAAGTATGCCATAATAAGTACCATACTTATTGTGTGACTTGCCATGGTTTTGGCAAGGAGGTACAAGAGTGATACATGAGTGAATCACTAGACAGCGGTCAAAATTATCCTTAAAGTAATAAGGAAATATTTCTCGGTTATGGAGGTGATAAAGAGTTTGTCGTAAAAAGTTACGTCGATGCAAGCTTTTACACCGATCTAGATGACTCTAAGTCTCAATCTGGATACGTATTGAAAGTGGGAGCAATTAGCTAGAGTAGCTCCATGCAGAGCATTGTAGACATAGAAATTTGCAAAATACATATGGATCTGAATGTGACAGACCCGTTGACTATACTTCTCTTACAAGTAAAACATGATCACACCTTAGTACTCTTTTGGTGTTAATCACATAGTGATGCGAACTAGATTATTGACTCTAATAAACCCTTTGGTTGTTGGTCACATGGCGATGTGAGCTATGGGTGTTAATCAAAGAAAGATGTGAACTATTGGTGTTGAATCACATGGCGATGTGAACTAGATTATTGACTCTAGTGCAAGTGGGAGACTGAAGGAAATATGCCCCAGAGGCAATAGTGAAGTTGTTATATATATTTCCTTATATCATGATAAATGTTTATTATTCATGCTAGAATTGTATTAACCGGAAACTTGATACATGTGTGGATACATAGACAAAACACAGTGTCCCTAGTAAGCCTCTACTAGACTAGCTCATTAATAAAAGATGGTTAAGTTTCCTCGCCATAGACATGTGTTGTCATTTGATGAACCGAAACACATCATTAGGACCACCTATGTGATTTCTCCTGTAGCACCACCCTTTTCAAGGACTTTGCTTATACTCCTTCAGGATCTGCAATCACCCTCGTCCTTTTGGGTGTCTGAAACACAAGAACAACATTTGAATGGATAAACATGGTATGACGACAAATGAAATAGGAGTTGATAATGGATGGGCATGGCATCTTCACATATATCATGAGTAAACTAAGCAGATGGTGGTGTAACAAAGCAAAAGAAATGCAAGACACCTTATGCAAGATATGTGCAACCAATAAAACCTTGCCAAATTAGAACAGTCACCTTATTGGGTGAATAGGATAGGCCATCTGCCTTTGACTCCTTGAGCTCAGAATAGTCATTAGGATCATATTTTGGATACAAATCTATAGGTCAGGAGCATGTGGGTTTCATTGCATCCACAATGGAACTCAATCCCTTGATGCCAAGTTTGTTACCCATCGAACTATTCTGCAATATTCTTCTGATGTGCGCATTCTTATATTCATTGTGATTACGTACAATATCTATAAAGCATGAAAACACAAATAGTAGTGAGATTATCTTTGTAATGCAGATGATATTGTAATATCATAGAGGCTCCCTGTAAACCCTAGTGTGCAATCACTGGATTCTGATGAGAGAGCCCATGTGCGCTGTAATATGGTGAGTAGATTAATATAATCTGGCACAACTACACAAAATATAGGCTCCTTGTTGGGGGCCACAGATGTAAGGATAGTTGGCAGATGATAGGTTCATAATATATCGTATAGAATGTTCATTGCCAAACCATGATAACGAGAGCGCAGAGCCAGTAGGCAGATCATAGTGTAGATAATAGGGGTACACCATAACCACCATAAAAAAATAGGGTAAGTGGAACTGGCTGGAAAACATAGGGTTGTGCCACTACTAATATGCAGCCTATCGATCACCAACAAGCCAGATTTATTCATCTGAAGGCGCACAACTGTGACTATCAGTTTAGTCTATGAAAGACCATGCGGCTCCCACCATTTCCGGGGTATTATGGCAGACCAACTCGAAGTGCGAAATCATTTAGCAGAACCGGCCCAATAGAGCTGTCGATTGTAGATGTCCCTTCTCCCTCCCTGATAAGGAACATATTGTGCTTACTAAAGAAGAACAGAAGAGGAACATGTTAAAGAATAGAAGAGGAAGCATATTATTGAGATTCCCCTTCTTTCTATACAATGTTGGTTGCCCGCCCATGATGAATCAGAGCGCCCAAAGAAATGCAATTCCATGATGTCTCTCTATATGTGGCCACATGCATTTGGAAACTCAATTGGGAGCATTAGCTAACCAACTAAATATGTGTCTGTTAACTAATGTCAGTATCACATCACATTCATATTTGAAGAAACTTAGGATGTATGATTGGTGTCTTATTTAGCTTTAAAGGGTGAACAACTGCTAGTAGGACACAAAGCACCTACGCAGATCATAGTGTAGATATAATGGGAAAATCGTTAGCATTAGAAGTAAAATCAGCAAAGTGGAACTTGCTGCAATATATGTGCTAGTATTGCCAGTACGGCTAGAAAGGCTTCGGATACCAGCTCTCTTCAACTAAAGGTGTGATACTGTTAATATCACTGTAACTCTCAAAGGTGACACAGCTCCCCGCATTTCCTTGCTAATCCTATAGGATTCAAGTGGGCAGGGCACTACAATTCCTATTCCTATGTTTACAAGATCCTATGAATCAAAGAGGCTCGAAGAGTTCAAAGTGTCCATCACAACCGACCGTAAAGACCTCTACACTGCAAATGTCCCTGCTCATCTTCACTACAAGGAACATATTGTACTACTATCATACTCCCTCTATTCCAAAATATAAGTCTTTGTAGAGATTTCCACTATGGATCACATACAGATGTATATAAATACATTTTAGACTGTAGATTCACTCATTTTGCTCCATATGTAGTGCATGGTGGAATCTAAACAAAGACTTTTATTTAGGAATGGAGAGAGTACTTATTAAAGAAAAACAGAAGAGGAACCTGCTAAAGAGAGCAAGCAGATTTTGGATAATAAAATGTTCGTTGCGCAGTGCCTACACATGATGAACCAGAGCGCATTAAGACTGCAACTCCCTGTTGTCTCTCTATATGTGGTGCACGTGCTTTTAGAAAGTAAAGTACGAACATTAGCTGACCAATTAAACGTATATGTTCTAGTGATATCAGCATCATATCAGATTCGTATTTGAGCAACAAGTTTGGAATTATGAGTGGCACAATGTTTAGATTGATGGATTCAGGAGCAGTGCTAAGAATCTATGATGATGGTACTGAATATAAAGGCATGTCTACATGCAAGTCGCGTGACTTTTGTCATTTGGGTCAGTCGACCATTTCAGGCGGTTGGATGAAGATCCTACCTCTCCTAACCATTCTTCTTCCTTGTCTCTGATTCTTCACATACAGAACACCG
>NC_057803.1:378484543-378512875 GCF_018294505.1 Triticum aestivum | reverse complement strand
TCTGGCTGGTGGCCCCCGTCTGGTACTTTCTTCGCCAAATATTTTTTATATATTCCAAAAATATTCTCCGTGAACTGTCAGGACTTTTCGAGTTGTGCATAATACCTCTCTAATGTTTGCTCCTTTTCAAGTTCAAAATTCCAGCTGCCGGCATTCTCCCTCTTCATGTAAACCTTATAAAATAAAAGAGAAAATGCATAAGGATTGTGATATAATGTGCAATAATAGCTCCTAATATAATAAATATTGATATAAAATCATGATGCAAAATGTACGTGTCAACTCCCACAAGCTTAGACCTCCCTTGTCCTTAAGCGAAAGCCGATATCAAAAAATATGTCCACATGTTTAGATATAGAGGTGTCGATAAAATAAAATACTGCCATGAGGGCATCATGATCATCTTTAGAACATCAACATATAATGCCATATAATTTCATATGCTAAAGTAAAAATCCGTTCACAAGATAATGTATGAATCAGAAACTTCATTGAAAACTAACAAACTATGATCTCAGACATTGAAGCAATTGCAATTAGTCATAACATCGGAAATAGTCAGTATAAGAGCTTTTCAGTAAGTATGCATACTCAACTATCATTTAGTCTTTCACAATTGCTAACACTCATGCGATAATTATGGGTACAAAGTTTCAATCAGACATAGAGAAAGACAGGGGCTTATAGTTTCACCTCCCAACCTTTTACCTCAAGGGTAATGTCAACAATAATGCTTTATGATAACCTACATCTGAGTGGATATATATATCCGGATCTCTCCAACACATAGTGCTTGCCAAAGAAAAAAGTGTAAAAAAGAAAGGTGATGATCACCATGACTCTAGTATAAGGGTAGTAAATAAAAGTAAAAAATAGGCCCTTCGTAGAGGGAAGCAGAGGTTGTCATGTGCTTTTATGGTTGGAGTCACAAAATCTTAATGCAAAAGAATGTCACTTTATATTGCCTCTTGTGATAAGGACCTTTATTATGCAGTCTATCTGTCGGATTTCGGGTTTCGGCAGACCCTTGAGGTTCGAACACTGGGGTGCGCACGGAGATCTCTCCCCTACCTGTCGGGGTTCTAGGAACGGGGGTTCCCAGACTTGCCTGCCCGCGGCGTGACTCAAGTGGGGGCCCAACACGGCCCATCTTCATCAGCTCAAGCTCCAGACCCTCGCGAGGGGCCAAGCCTCGCGGGGCGGACGACAGAAAGCTTCCTCAGAGGCAGCCTCATCAGGCAAGCTCGCGAGGAGGCGGAGAGATCAAGGCAGGGATACCTCGCGAGGAGCCCGTGACACAAGCCATGACGATAGAGACCAGGCGGGTGCCAGGTGGGCGCCAGCCTGCGCAGTATCCTTGTCTCCCCTTTGGTGTAAAGGGGGCAAGCACAGGCCAAGGCATCGGGCAAAGGTTGCCATTCAGGTGCAACGAGACCAAGACCAGCAGAGCGGCAGGACGGAGGTCACTGTGGAGCCCAAGGCGGCGTCATCACCAGTACTTTTGGCAGCCGAAGACCAACTTTGGTCAGGATAACTTGTACTAGATGTTCCCCTTCAAAATGGCCAATTGTTGGCACCCTTCCCACTCATTATTTGGGGAGAGGCCCAGGGCCTCTATAAATAGAGCTAGCCACCACAGAGTAGAAAAAGAGAGGAAGAAAAGGGGGAGAGCAGAGACATCTAGAGATCTGATAGAGCCCTAGCAGAGAGAGAGAGAGAGAGAGAGGCGATTGAACTCATCCAAGCAGTTCATCGCACCAGCTCAAGAACACCTCTCGCGAGGTTGTTCTTCCCTTCTACTGTTCATCATCAGCCCCTGAGGCAATCCACCACACCACACACTGGAGTAGGGTATTACACCACAACGGTGGCCCGAACCAGCATAAACCTCGTGTCCCTTGTGTTGTTCGTTGTTTTCAGCTTAGATCACACGGGGAGATTGGACGTAGATCGGTAGGGGAGAGATCTCCGCGCGCACCCCAGTGTTCGAACCTCAAGGGTCTGTCGGAACCCGAATCTGACATTTGGCGCGCTAGGTAGGGGTGCGCCGGAATCTTTCTTCTGCTGTTCGTGTGTGATCTTCCGTCGTGTCCATGGCTGATGCTCGTCGGGATCGCACCGAGCGCCGAGCTGCTCTCGCCACCCGCGTCGCCCAGACGGCGCTCGTCGGCGGACGCCCTTGTCGTTCCCCGTCGCCTGCCGCCAACGTGGCCACCGGCCCGGCGGGGAACGAGCAGCAGGCCTCGTCCCAGCATCCTTCGGTACGGCGGGAGGGCCGCACCGCCACACCGTCACTAACTCCAGCCGCTTCGTCGTCCCACGCCCGTCGCGCCCCCATGGACGCGCACGCCGTGCTGCTCCTGGCAAGAGAGCTCCTGCACTACCGCCCCATCGACGACCTCTACGAGGACTGGCTCTCCCACATCACCGAGCTCGTCAGCACCGCGGGGGGCTCCCCCTTGCCGTCCCTCTCACTGCCTCGCCCTCAATTCCGCGCAGGAGACAAGGATCAGGAGGTGCCTCCACCACCTCCTCCCCAAGAAGGCGCCCTGGCTCCAAGGCGCCCAGCCCCAGGGCGAGACCCTCCGTGTCCGGCGCCTGTGCAGCAAGAAAGGAGCTGCCAAGAGATCCCTCATCCCCAAGAAGGTGCTCGCGCGCTCCCAGCGTCGGCGCTCCCAGATCGCGTCCCTGCACCTCCACGCCAAAACCCCATGCTCAAGGCCGGGGCCCGCACCTGGCTCCTGAACCTGGCTCCTGGCATGATCTCCCCTTGGGACGAGATGCGCACTCGCTTCATCGCCAACTTCCAGGGCACTCGCGACCGGCCTCTGGCCATGAGCGATCTGTGCCGCATCAAGCAGCAGCAAGGGGAAACCCTGCAGAAATACATTCAGCGCTTCAACAACGCTCGCCTCAAGATCCCCAAGGTGACTGAAGAAGCCATCATCTCGACCTTCTCCAATGGCGTACGCGAGATCAAGATGAAGGAGGAGCTAGCAATCCATGAAGACCTATGCACATCCTTGGAGCTGTTCAACTTGGCGACCAAGTGCGCCAGGGCTGAGGAAGGGGGCCTTTCCCTCCTCGAACTCCCGGCTGCCGACCCAGAAGAGAAGAAGCCCAAGGACAAGGACGTGAAGCGCAAGGGGGCTGCCGTGCTAGCAGCGGAACCAGACACCAAGCAAGGCAGGGAACAGCCTGAGTCATCCAAGGGCAGCCGGTACTGCGTGTACCACGACCTCCACACCCACAACACCAATGAATATCAAGAGCTAAGGGCCATGAGAGATGGACGTGTCGGCTGACGCCCCGAGCGCAACGACAGGGGCTATGGATGAGGAGGAGGAAGAGGTGGCGGATGATGGGAAGACCGTGGTCCTCGACAAGGGTGGCATGACCGACCCCGCGAGGATCGCTGGCAGGACCAACCTCGCGAGGGAGGCTGGAGAGATCAGCCTCATGAGGAAAGCCTGCACGGCAACGCAGGCCTTCCTCCTCTACCGCCGCCGCCAAGGAGGAACGAAGGCCAGCATCAAGACGAGGAGGCTGGGGGCTTCCAGGAGCCGCGCGCAATCGATTGCATCTTGGGTGGAGCGCAGGCCCCAGCCTCACAGCGCATCTTCAAGCAGTTTGCTCGTGAGGTGAATGCAATCCTCCCCAAGCTTGAGGCCACGCGCCCTCTCAGGTGGTCTGCGTGCGCTATCACGTTCAGCTCAGCAGATCAGCTCAAGTGCGTGGCAACGGCCGGAGTTCTCCCGATGCTTTGCTCCCCAGTCATCAGCAATGTGCAGGTCACCAGGACCCTCATTGACAGCGAGGCAGGACTCAACGTCCTGTCCGTCAAGACGTTCGACAATCTCCAAGTGCCGTACAATCAGCTTCAGCCGACCAAGCCCTTCTCAGGAGTCACTGACGGTTCCACTATTCCAATAGGGCAGGTTCGTCTTCCAGTCACCTTCGGGCAGCGCAACAACTACCGCACCGAGCTCATCGACTTCGACGTCGCCCACATCCGTCTGCCATACAACGCCATCCTCGGGTACCCAGCCCTGGCCAAGTTCATGGCAGTGACTCACCATGGGTACAATGTCCTCAAGATGTCAGGAAGCAGAGGAGTCATCACCGTACCCTGTGAAGAAAGGGACGCAGTGTGTTCACTTGAGCGCGCGTTCCAAGCCGCAGCAATCGAAGACCCGGACCACAGAAACGGAAGACTTCCCGAGGCGACCCTTAAGAAGAAGAAGGTTTCTCCTGGCCCAAGCCATAAGGAGGCAGTCGCCTCCGGAGGTGTTGTGTCAGGATCTGCGCCCAATCAGGTAGCGCCACCCTCTCTCGCATAGGAAGGCGCGCCAGGCACCCTCCTCAGGCAGGGCTCGGGGGCTCTTTCTTGGAGAGCCACCGACTTTGCCAAGGTCGCGAGGGAGGCGCTCGGGCACCGCTTGGAGGGGTGCTTGCAGGCACGTTTCCCTCAGGAAGGTACAAGGCAAGGAAGACCAAACCCATAGGAGTTCATCGTAAGGAACACCCAGGAGCTACAGGAGTCGAGAGTTATGCGCGGCAGCCGCCGCTTGCCCACCGTGGCCCCACATCCAGGCAAGGATGGTGGGCTGTGCGTCTGCATCGACGTGCCAGGGCTCAACCGAGCCACGTCTTAGGAGCGCCTCTGGCCTTCGCGCGTGGGGCGTTGCGAGGGTCCACCCCACAGCTACGTTCGCATGCCTTTCGGCCTGCCGAACGCGGTCGCCGCCCATTAGCACCTGTCGAGGAGCATTCTGGAGGCCCAGGAGGTCAGCCATTGTGCGGTCCAGGCGGAGATGGAGATGGCCCTCGGAGACCCACCTGCGCCCCCGGAGCCTCTCGAGGCTCCTGGGCCTGGGGGCTCGTGAGGATCGACGTCTTCATCGCGCATCGCCCGCTTCTTCAACATCACTTCATCTTCAACGGCACCAGGTGACATCTTTTTAAGTTCCGTTTTTAGCTGGGAGCGCCCACAGGGCCGCATCATTCCCAGGTCGCGTGGGTCCGTCCCTGCGGTATGTATCCGTTTTGCTTATGCTCTTTACTTACCTTGTTGGGGTGCCCCTCGGGCTGCATCATCCCTGAGCTGCTTGGGCCTGGCCCAGCGGCATTTGCTTTTCTCGCGTCTATTTAAAATGAATTTCCACCTGCGTGCTTAACATACCCGACCTAATCGCCTGCTCAATTGACGCCTACCTATGGAGTCGCTTGCTCTGGCACGACATTTGCGCATGGGTCCATCCCTGCAACGCCGATAAACCTGAGTGGACGAGCTCTGGCCGCGGCAGCCCCGCAAGGCGCCACCTCACCAGGCCCTCAGTGCCCCAATCACTTCCCCGGTGCAACCAAAGGTTGGCTGGCAATCGTAAGGACATGTCTTGTTTCTCTTCATGATTGGTGTGCAGGACCTACTCCAGGAGCAATGTTGGGGACGTCGCGGGCTGTCTCTCCCTCTCTCCGGCACGAACCGCTTGCACGTTAAAAGGGGGGCGCCTGAGCATCGTGACTCATGGGCTCCTACTGGCTCTCCAGCCCTCACCCCTGGCCTTGACCCACGACATTGTGACATGTCATACTAGCGGCGGCTGAGCTCGCTCAAGGGCCAGGACCTGAGGACGTAGCGCATTAAGGAATGTGCGGGGGAGTGGGAAGAAGCTCGCGAGGACCTAACCCAGCAGCACCTCAGCTGCCACCACTCGGGCTGGGCGCTTCATCGAGGAACTACACCAGACTCAAGAGATAAGTCACGCCCTTACAGGAGTTGGATCAACGCAGCGCCAAACCCTCGCCCAGTGCGGCTCTGTCATGGCGATGTTTCCTTCCTTTCTCGCCCAGCGAGGGCTGCTTGAGTGCTAAAGGGGACCTCCTGAGCATCGCGACTCGGGGGATCTTACCGGACCTCGGGCCGCTCACCTCCTGGCCTTGACCACAACATTGCGACCTGGCATACCAGCGACGGCTGAAGCCTGCCTGGGGACTGGGACCTGTTGGCGTAGAGCGCCAAGTCCCCGTGAGGATAGAAAGGGGGAGCCAAGCCGGGACAGGACACGCACCTTGCATTGATTCATATTAAGATATAATGTTCACAAAAGACATGTCAGGCACCTTACATACCCCCACGGGGTGTTGCTTCGATTCCTCGCAGGGAACAAAAGTACCGATCCTAAGGAACAATAATCGCCCGCACTTCCGCAAGGGACGCCATCATCAACAATGGGCTGCCCAACACCGGCGCCAACCTCATCTAGATCAGTGGCATCGGCGGCTGGACGCAACTGCCCCGCACCGAGCACGGCGTGAGCTCGGGGGCTCATAGTTGTCGTCGCTCGTATCCGGAGTGGCGAGGAGCTCGGGGGAGCCGCTGGATTCCCCAGCTCCTCCGCTGCTGCCTGAGGAGCTGCTGGAGGGCCGATGGGCGGGCCAGGTCCTTGCCGGTTCATTGCCCCTGCCGCTCTCCCTGGGGCAGCACTCCAGCCGGTGTCCTTCAACATCGAAGACCTTGAAGAACATCAGGGAGGCGCTGTCGTATTCAAGATTAATTACGAGGGCACCTACTGTCCGGCAGACCCGGGCGATCTCGCCCCAGCCCCGGGTCATGAAGACCTTGCTCGGAGCGACGACTGCGACCTCCGCTCCGGTCAGAAGGGTACTACTGTCAGCGTGCTGCAGCCAGAGCTCCAGAGCCCCGCTCGGTGGCATCTCGAAGGCAAAGGAAGCAGGAAGGTGAATCCAAGAGCTTGGAGGCATGGAGGCGTGGAGCACGAGCTCGCGAGAGGAGCGCTCGACGTGGACTCCAGGAGGAACGACGCGCACCACCGTGACTCGCCGGTGTCGACGGCGGCACCGTCGATCTCACTCGACACCTTCTCCCCCAGGACCCATGACGCGGGCGTACAAGGGTAGCGGATACCCAGGCGGCGGCCGCTCATACCAGGGCCTTGATACCTCCTGCTGAGAACCCTCATGTCGGTGGCAGAGGACCAACCGCTTCTTCGGCGGAAGTGGGCCAGGACCCTCCCGAGGGGCCTTTCCCTTCTCTTCTGTAGAGAACCGGCAGATTGGTGCCATTGGCGTAAGTAGAAGCAAGAGCGGGGAAGGAGAAGGAAAGGAGCAGCAGGAAGGGATGGACTGAAGGGGCTCATGCGGTCCCGTATTTATGGCCGGAGGAGGCCAACCGCCGAGCACCACGATCGTAGGTAATCATGACCGGTTTCTATGAATGCAGGGATTTGTCAAGTCGTGCGGTCGCCGAGGCATCATGGGGAAGCGTAGGCGCCCACGTCCAATCAATCACCACGTGGCGCCAAAGGCCGCAGGCTATTGGGGCCCACGGTGCTTCGTGCTTGCCCCTTCGCTTCCCTGCTGGGCCAAGCCCGGGCGCGCCTTGGGCCCGGGGGCTACTGTCGGTGTTTTGGGAATGGGGGTCCCTAGACTTGCCTGCCTACGGCCTGCGGCGTGGCTCAAGTGGGGGCCCAGCGCGGCCCATCTTCATCAGCTCACGCTCAAGACCTTCACGAGGGGCCAAGCCTCACGGGGCGGATGTCAGGAAGCTTCCTCAGAGGCAACCTCATCAGGCTGGCTCGCGCGGAGGCGGAGAGATCAAGGCAGGGGTACCTCGCGATGCGCCCGTGATGCAAGCCATGACGATCGAGACCAGGCGGGCGCTGGCCTGTGTAGTGTCCTTGTTTCCCCTTTGGTTCAAAGGGGGCAAGCACAGGCCGAGGCATCGGGCAAAGGTTGCCATTCCAGTGCAACGAGACCAAGACCAGCAGAGCGGCAGGACAGAGGTCACCGTGGAGCCCAAGACAGCGTCATCACCAGTACTTTTGGCAGCCGAATACCACCTTTGGTCCGGATAACTTGTACTAGATGTTCCCCTTCAAAATGGCCAATTGTTGGCGCCCTTCCTGCTCATTTTTTGGGGAGAGGCCCAGGGCCTCTATAAATAGAGCTAGCCACCACAGAGTAGAAAAAGAGAGGAAGAAAGGCGAGAGAGCAGAGACATCTAGAGATCTGATAGAGCCCTAACAGAGAGAGAGAGAGAGAGAGCGAGAGGCGATTGAACTCATCCAAGCAGTTCATCGCACCAGCTCAAGAACACCTCTCGCGAGGTTGTTCTTCCCTTGTACTGTTCATCATCAGCCCCTGAGGCAATCCACCACACCACACACTGGACTAGGGTATTACACCACAGCGGTGGCCCGAACCAGTATAAACCTCGTGTCCCTTGTATTGTTTGTTGTTTTTAGCTTAGATCACGCAAGGAGATTGGACGTAGATCGGTAGGGGAGAGATCTCCGCGCGCACCCTAGTGTTCGAACCTCAAGTGTCTGCCGGAACCCGAAATCTGACACTACCGATCTACGTCCAATCTCCTCGCGTGATCTAAGCTGAAAACAACGAACAACACAAGGGACACGAGGTTTATACTGGTTCGGGCCACTGTTGTGCTGCAATACCCTACTCCAGTGTGTGGTGTGGTGGATTGCCTCAGGGGCTGATGATGAACAGTACAAGGGAAGAACAACCTCGCGAGAGGTGTTCTTGAGCTAGTGCGATGAACTGCTTGGATGAGTTCAGTCGCCTCTCTCTCTCACTGCGAGGGCTCTATCAGATCTCTAGATGTCTCTGCCCTCCCCCTCTCTGTGGTGGCTAGCTCTCTTTATAGGGGCCCTGGGCCTCTCCCCAAATAATGAGCGGGAAGGGCGCCAACAATTGGCCATTTTGAAGGGGAACATCTAGTACAAGTTATCCTGACCAAAGGTGGTCTTCGGCTGCCAAAAGTACTAGTGATGACGCCGTCTTGGGCTCCACGGTGACCTCCATCCTGCCGCTCAGCTGGTCTTGGTCTCGTTGCACCGGAATGGCAACCTTTGCCCGATGCCTCTGCCTGTGCTTGCCCCCTTTGCACCAAAGGGGAAACAAGGACACTGCGCAGGCCGGTGCCTGCCTGGCGCCCGCCTGGTCTCAATCGTCATGGCTTGCGTCACGGGCGCCTCGCGAGGTACCCTTGCCTTTATCTCTCCGCCTCCGCGCGAGCCTGCCTGATGAGGCTGCCTCTGAGGAAGCTTCCTGTCGTCTGCCCCACGAGGCTTGGCCCCTCGCGAGGGTCTTGAGTTTAAGCTGATGAAGATGGGCCGCGCTGGGCCCCCACTTGAGCCACGCTGTAGGCCGTAGGCAGGCAAGTCTGGGGACCCCCGTCCCGAGAACGCCGATAGTAGCCCCCGAGACCAAGGCGCACCCGGGCTTGGCCTAGCAGGGAAGCGAAGAGGCAAGCGGGATGCGCCGCGGGCCCCAATAGCCTGCGGCCTTGGGCGCCACGTGGCGATTGATTGGACGTGGGCGTCTGCGCTTCCCCACGATGCCTTGTTGTGCGCTCGGCTAAGCGGACCCGCAGTTGCACACAGTTTTTCCTCCTTTCCGCTGCTCGCCCGCCTCCTACCTTTCCTTCCTCTTCGAGCTCCAGCCTCCGCCGCCAACCCAGCTCGAGTTCTTCCCTCTCTTAACCGCCATGGCGCCGACGAAGAAAGAAGATGAAAGAAGCCCGCGCCTTCGCCCCGCACACCTCCGACGGCGGCCCCCGCCGTTGCTCGGTCGATCATACTCAACCCAGAAGCTTTGAACAAGGTCCGCCCCGCCCTTGCCACGATCTTCAATGAGTGCGGCAGGACCACAGTCTGGCCTGTGTCCCATGCCTCCCTTGATAGGATCATCACGGAGGTCCGATTCTTCGCCGATGCCCTATGGGCGGGTCTGGTTCCCCCCTTTTCCACCTTCTTCAATGCGGTGCTCTCCCATTATCAGATCCGCATGACGCACCTTTGGTCGGAGTCCATTACTCTTCTGGTTGCCTTTGCTTTTGTTTGCGAGGCGATGATAGGCATTCCTCCTTCCATTGCCCTGCTGCGCCACTTCTTTTCCTTCCGCCTGAGCGACCCCACTCAGTGCTCAGGGTGTCTGAGCTTCTTCATCGTGCCAGAGACGGCCGCTTCAGGGATCGACTTCGGCCTTCCTTCTCTTGAGGCCAGGTTCAGAGAGCAGTGGCTGTACGTGGACGTCGGAGTGCCCAACCCTTTGCTCTCGCACCCGACCTCGCCTGCTGTTCCCAACCCAGGCTGGGATCATTAGGTGCTCGTGAGCTCCCGGCTCGCCTTCGTCTGGCACCGGTTTCAGAGTTTGAGGGCGCTCAATGTGTCAGCGCCCAAGGTGGTGAAGGAGTTCCTCCAATCTTGCATTGCTCCTCTCCAATGCCACTCTCGCCGGATGTGGGACTTTGCGGGGCATATAGACCGCATGCGGCTTCAGGAGGAGGACTTGGCGCCTGAAGTGCTGTGGACGGTGCTCAGGGTCTTGACTGGCGATCCTTCCCCAGGCAGCCTTCAGAGCAATGGTGTCCTCTTGTATCTTTGCTCTGGCAGGGCCAATTTTGTGAGGCAGATGCCTAGCTTCGACGAGTGGGGACTGTGCCCGGCTGGCTTCATGGGGCCCCGCGAGAACCCAGCCGCCGTGGTTACTTCCCTTGCCGCCCACAGCGGTCCTTCCTCGGGCGATAGGGTAGGGAGACGAGAACCGGCGGGAGTTGAGGCGACCGATGTTGAGGTGCCGACGCCGCGAGAAGCCTCGAAGGCGGCGTCTCCCGAGGCCCTCCCTGGAGCGGCGGCAGGTGCGGAGTTGCGGCCTATGGTTCCTAAGGCCGGGGCTCCTGAGGCCCTAGCCGTTCCTCACAAGGTGACGCCTAATGGTGCCCCCCAGGCTGACTCCTCCAGCGCTAATTATCTTGACGCTTCTTCCGCACCAGAGGCCGACCCCTGCGCCGAGCGCTTAGGTCGGTTCTGCGTAGACTTCGTGGCCCTCCACAAGAGAAAGGAGGCCTTGGGTGGCGACGACCGCCCTTGCCACTTGTTGAAGCGCAGGAAGTACTTTGCCATGGATGAGTAAGTCTTGTTGTTTCTTTGCTCATTTACTTTGCTACCCCTGCGACTGATTGTGGCCCTTTCAGGTCCTGCCCTGCGAGACTCGCCGAGTCAGCCCAGGAGCCATCCCCCCAAGCTTCGCCTTCTCCGCTGGCCCTGGGCTCGCCGAGCTCGAGCGGCACCCCTGCTGCCAGACCGATTGGTGGAGTGGTCCGTTCCATAGAGCACCTCGAGCCTGCACGCCCGCTGTCCTTTCTTCATGAGTCCTCCTGAGGCACATCCGGCTTGCCCCGCGTTCCTCCTCTGATCATAGATGGTGAATGGCTGAAGTCTATCTTTGGCTCCTCCTCCGTGGGTGGACCGATGCCAGGCCGGATTCCCAGAGAGGTCCGTTTAGCGATGGCCAGGGCGCCAGCCCCCAGCTCCGCACTAGGAGGGGGCTTGCCACCTTGGGGTCCTCCGCATGCTCCGGTGGAAGAGGGTGATGCAGATGACGCGCTCAGGCGCGTCCGGGAGCTATGCGCCCTTCGCAAAGAGTTCCTCCAGAGGGCAGCGGATGCGGTGAGCTGGATCGGGGCAGAGCTTGCTAACGAGGATGCACGCCTTGAGGCTGAAGGTTTGCGCCTTGCTGAGGAGAGGCGCAAACTAAAGGTAGCCGTCTCCCTTGCGCGTCACCAACGTGATCTCGACAACACGAAGGCTGAAGCGTCGCTGGTAGCTTCGCGGGAGGCCTGCTCCCAGGCCGTTGAGGAGGCTCGGTAGGCAGACCGACGGCGCAAGGATGTGGAGGAGCATGCACAGTAGCTCCAAGCCTGGAGCAACTCCCTGGAGCATCAAGTGGAACTGCGCCAGGCGGCCCTTGAGTCGATGGGGGGCCCTCTGTTGACCGGGTGGAGCTTTTGAAGTGCGAGGAGGCGCTGATGCTGGTGGCCGCGAAGCGCAATCTTGACCTTGAGCAGTTGGAGACGAGGGAGCGCCTGGTGGCTCGGGCGGAGGATGACGTTGCCGCGCACGAAGCTCGGGCTCAGGAAGAAGTCGATCGCCGCGTGGCGGAGGCTCGCTCGGCCTTCGAGTATGAATACGAGACGTGGTTGGGGCTGATCAGGGCCGAGGCTGAGGGCAGGACCGCAACACTCAGGGCCAAACTGGCCGAAGCGACGCGGCGTGCAGACTCCTCCGCAGCCGCCCTCAGCGCGGCACAGGCGGAGCTGTCCTCTTCCCGGGCCGAGCAGCTTCTTCTCCAACAGAGGGTTGATGACGCCGAGGCCGTCGCGCAGCGGAATGAGGATGAGATCCGTCGGCGGCGGGTTCTGGAGCGTGAGCATGCCCCCATGCTTCAAACGCTCAGAGAAAGGGCCAACACAGCTTTGGGCAACATCTGCGAGGCTGTCGCTAAGGAGCCGCATGAGGTCAACTATGCCGGCAACCTCCAGTTTTTCACCGATATGGTGATGCTTCTGGAGAACCGCTCCGAAAGGTCCCGTTGGCTTGTCGAAGAGAGGAGCCGAGCCTTGCTCGGGCTTGCATTCTCCCGCATCTTCACCTATCTATTGGGCAGGGACCCCCACTTCAACTTCGACACTGCTATCGCACCCGTGCCCATAGCCGTCCGGGGCGACCTGGCGCGATGGGTGGAGGACAATATGGATGCCCTTGTCAGGGCCTTTGCATCTGACGATGATGGCGTGGTCGTGGCCGCTAATGAAGGGAGTGTTGTGGACGAGCCTGGCGCTGACGGAGATGCTGGCGACGGCGGCAATGTCAACGACGCCAGTGATGCCTCTGAGGATGCCCAAGAAGACGCGGTGAGTGATATGTCCGACTGACCGCATGTCACTGCTGTTTAACCTGCACGAAGAAGGTTCGGGCTTGGCCCTGAAGAATGTAAGAGCATTTTGGGAGGGGAAGCCCCTCATGTAAAGGTTTGCAATTAGTACCCTGGTAAGTATAACATTGCGTGTGAACTTAGCCGCTGGCCCGGTGATGGGTCAGCTGACTTGTGTACCTTCTGACCCTGACGAGTCCCGAGCGGGCCTGCGGGGGCCGCCGCACCTCAGGTGTCTTCTGATTAACTTGTAGATTCCGCGATGAAAACCTCCGGAAAGGGTGCGGTAGCAGCGGTCCTGTTTGTAAACGTGCCTGGCCCGGCCCGGCTCGCGAGGGGGGCAGCCGATGCTAACTTTAGATGCAAAGCCGAAACCAGAACGCGAGAGATTGCTCGAACAAGACTAAACACCCCTTGCCCCAAACACACGCAAGCATCGAGCTCAAATCCAACTTAAATCCAAATCGAAGAACTTTGTCAACAAGAAAAGGCAAAAGCAAAAGGCCGCGTCCGGCACGTAGTCTAGTCTTCGACGTCTTCTCACCAACGCGGAGCTAAGTGCTGCCACTGGGCGTGGGCGGGAGCCCCCGAGGCTCGAGTGCGGCTCTCCGGAGACTCCGGGGTGTGTACAACCCCACTCATTATTACGTGAGAGTGTCACGGGCAGCGAGCTTCACAGGCACTGGGCCTTCTTCACTGGTACCGGCCTTGCTTCATATCGCCAGACGAGGGCCCCGCCTTGCGCCTCACTCTGCCTCCATCGATAGCGACCGAAAACCAAGGACGACGCCAATGGGGCAGAGCGGTCGCCAGCGGTTCCGCCAACGACCACGGGTCCCCTGCCGGGGGCAGGCCCTGGGGCACCTCCCCGGCAGGGGGCCTACCTCCTAAGAATGCCTTGCTCCGACCACCGCGGGGACGAACCCGATCTCGGCCCCTCTCCTGCAGCCCCCTGCGCCCTCCTCCTGAGGGGTATGAGACTGCAGAATTGGGGCATCCACCTGCTGCAGTGACCTGTATCTCCTGCAACCCATGGTTAGCATAAGCTTGGTCCTGAGGGATGAGTGGTACCCGATAGTTGCCGCCGCCGATGCTGTTGTCGAGGCTCTCATGGGGTTCCTGAAAGAGCTCAGCTCCTGGCATCTCCTCGCCGCAGTCTGGCCCGAGGAATGAGCCATGATCTTCCTCCAGTGCGCACCTCTGATCCACCATGCGGGGCACATAAGCTTCTGGGGCCACCGCCCCGTGCGCCTCGCCGTAGCGCCCTGCATGCCATGCAGCCTGGCTTGGAGCACCGTCTTGGGGGTGATGGCGCGGCGGTCCGCCAGAGCCGAAGGCCGTGGCGTGCACCCCTTCGCTGGCCTGATAAGAGGCCGGCGTGACTTGTCGCCCGGTGCCGGCGGACGTGTTGACGCTGAATGGGCCCTGGAGTCCGCTGGATGTTGCGTGCGCGCGCACGACGCTGCCATACGGCCCACCTGGGGTCTGGGGTGGCAGCTGGACGCAGAAGGAGGTGTTCCCAAGGCGGCGACGTCCAGGAGCTCGGCTACTCGCTCCAGCGACACGTCGTGGCCGCCCTCCAGCAGCCGGCACCGTAGCAGCGCTCGGGCCACCATGAGCGCCGCCCTGGAGTTCGCTTGCTCCTGTCGGGTGTACGGCGCTGTGGCCGCGGCGTGGTTCGAGGCCCTTGCTACGGCCCGCACCTGCCGTGGTGTGAGGGCAGGCGGCGTTTGGCCGCGTTGCCCGCGCCCCGTAGCGCCCTGCGGAGCGTGGGCTTCCTGAGGCACAAGGTTGAGGTCACCCTGGGTCGGTGACACGGCGTGGGCGGGCCACGCTGCCCAGCGGTCGACGTTGGCAGCCGGGTCGCTAGACATCTGAACGGCGAGGCGACGGAATGCGATGCGGAGGAAGAAGCATTCCGGCGCACCCATACCTGGCGCGCCAAATGTCGGATTTCGGGTTCCGGCAGACCCTTGAGGTTCGAACACTGGGGTGTGCGCAGAGATCTCTCCCCTACCGATCTACGTCCAATCTCCTCGCGTGATCTAAGCTAAAAACAATGAACAACACAAGGGACACGAGGTTTATACTGGTTCGAGCCACTGTTGTGGTCCAATACCCTACTAGAGTGTGTGGTGTGGTGGATTGCCTCAGGGGCTGATGATGAACAGTACAAGGGAAGAACAGCCTTGCGAGAGGTGTTCTTGAGCTGGTGCGATGAACTGCTTGGATGAGTTTAGTCGCCTCTCTCTCTCTCTGCTAGGGCTCTATCAGATCTCTAGATGTCTCTGCCCTCCCCCTCTCTGTGGTGGCTAGCTCTCTTATAGGGGCCCTGGGCCTCTCCCCAAATAATGAGCGGGAAGGGCGCCAACAATTGGCCATTTTGAAGGGGAACATCTAGTACAAGTTATCCTGACCAAAGGTGGTCTTTGGCTGCCAAAAGTACTGGTGATGACGCCGTCTTGGGCTCCACGATGACCTCCGCCCTGCCGCTCTGCTGGTCTTGGTCTCGTTGCACCGGAATGGAAACCTTTGCCCGATGCCTCGGCCTGTGCTTGCCCCCTTGGCACCAAAGGGGAACAAGGACACTGCGCATGCCGGCACCTGCCTGGCACCCGCCTGGTCTCGATCGTCATGGCTTGCATCACGGGCGCCTCGCGAGGTACCCCTGCCTTGATCTCTCTGCCTCCTCGCGAGCCTGCCTGATGAGGCTGCCTCTAAGGAAGCTTCCTGTCGTCAGCCCCGTGAGGCTTGGCCCCTCGCGAGGGTCTTGAGCTTGAGCTGATGAAGATGGGTCGCGCTGGGCCCCCACTTGAGCCACGCCACAGGCCGCATGCAGGCAAGTCTGGGGACCCCCGTTCCCAAAACACCGACACCGTCGCTTTTATTTCTTCCATATCACAAGTTCGTATAAAGCTTATTTTCTTCACAATAATAGATCATACATATTTAGAGACCAATTTCTATTGCTTGCACCGATGACAACTTACTTGAAGGATCTTACTCAATCCATAGGTAGCTATGGTGGACTCCCGTGGCAAAACTGGTTTAAGGGATATTTGGAAGCACAAGAAGTATCTCTACTTGGTGGAAATAATTTCGCTAGCATGAGAGGGAAAGGCAAGCTCAACATGTTGGATGATCCACGACAATATAACTTCTATTCGGATATAAAAAAACATAAATCAATATGTTGTCTTCCTTGTCCAACATCAACTTTTTAGCATGTCATATTAATGAGTGCTCACAATTACAAAAGATGTCCAAGATAGTATATTTATATGTGAAGCCTCTCATTCTTTATTACTTCCTATTAATAGTAGCGACGAAGGAAAATATGTTTGTCAACTCTCAACAAATTTTATTCATCATACTCTTTATATGTGAATTTATTACTTCCCATAAGATCAATATATGAAAGCAAAACCCTCAACTCAAAACTACTCTATATTATATATAACTCATGAACTTGATTACATAGAGGTAACATAAAGCAAAACTGAAAGCTAGATCATACTAAAAACTTTATTCCACTAGATCAAGATATAACCAAAAGTATCAAACTAAGAAAAAACGATAAAGATAAAGATGTGATGGTGATACTATACTGGGGCACCTCCCCCAAGCTTGGCAGTTGCCAAGGGGAGTGCCCATACCCATGTATTTATGTTTCTTTCTTTGGGGTGATGATGATGGAGTTGTTGATGAAGTAGGCTTGTCGCCCATCTTCCAGGGCATAGGCTCACCATCATAGAAGGATGAACGAGTCTCCGGAATCCTCAAATCTACAGCCAAACTCGTCCTCTAGCATCTATATTCATACTCACAGTTTTGGTTTTGCAGGTTATAGATCTGGGCTTGGAGATGCTCGGTTTTCTCATGACGCTTGAAGATTGCCTCCTCAATGCTCTTGGCATCTAGCATGTGATTGTCGGTGAACTCCACGATCATCATGAGGTTTGCATTGAGTCCATGTTCCACCATCCATTGGCACTTAAAATCTCGTTGCTCCATTGCTTCAAGCCTCGTCTCCACGCTTCCGGTCTTCTTCGGCCCCTCAACATCACCGATGTGCAGCACGCCCTCACGCAACTCAGTGGCTTGCGGGTGTCGCGGCACCTCCACAAGGTAGGGATTGATGACCTTCTCAAAAAACTTATCCTCGGGGGCGCTTGGAGACGTCATGGTGATCTAGATCTGTCAGAAAAACAACTCCAAACAAAAATAGGAGATATTGTCATGGTATGGTGGTCAAAACCTTTAGGAGATTATATAATGAATTTTTCCCGACCAAAAGAAGTGTCGTGCAAGGAAACGGAGTCCGGAGGGCTGATACGTCTCCATCGTATCTATAATTTTTGATTGTTTCATGCCAATATTACACAACTTTCACATACTTTTGGCAACATTTTTATATGATATATTGGACTAACCTATTGATCCAGTGCCCGGTGCCAGTTTCTGTTTGTTGCATGTTTTTTGTATCGCAGAAAATCCATATGAAACAATATACAAATGCAATAAAATTTTACGGAGAATTATTTTGGAATACCTGTGATTTTTGGGACATGGAATCAATGCAAACGGAGGCCCACACAACTCACAAGACACTAGGGCGCGCCCTAGGTGCCAGGCGCATGGTGGTGGCTTGTGCTCATCTCGTACATCGGCTGGAGCTCCACTTCGTGCGCAAGAAAGCTTATATGCGGAAAAAATCGTGTTAAAATCTCAGCGCAATCGAAGTTACGGATCTGCCGGAATATAAGAAATGGTTTTCGGCTAGATCCGGGGAATGCGAAACAGAAGAGAACAGAGAGGGAGATCCAATCTCGGAGGGGCTCCTGCCCCTCCATCTCCATGGATGCCATGGACCAGACTGGGAACTCTCCTCCCATCTAGGGGGAGGCCAAGGAAGAAAAAGAAGGAGGGGGGCTGTCTCCCCCACTGTCCCAGTGGCCCCGGAGTGCCGCCGGGACTAGGTTTGTGACGACAATCTGCATCAACAATCGTGCTACCGTCAACACCGAATCTCTCCCCCTCTATGAAGCGGTGTAACACCCCTTATCCCCGATGTAATCTCTACTTAAACATGGTGCTCAACTCCATACATTATTTCCCAATGATCTATGGTTATCCTATGATGTTTGAGTATATCCATTTTGTCCCGTGGGTTAATCGCGATCTTGGTTGGTATGTTTGAATAATTTATTTATGGTGCTATCCTACGGTGCCCTCCGTCTCACGCAAACGTGAGGGGTCCCTTCTGTAGGGTGTTGCAATATATTCATGATTTGCTTATGGTGTGTTGCGAGAGTGATAGAAGCTTAAACCCGAGTAGTTGGGTTGTTGTGTATGGGATAAAGAGGACTTGATACTTAATGCTAGTGTTGGGTTTCATGACCTTAATGATCTTTAGTAGTTACAGATGCTTGCTAGGGTTCCAATCATAAGTGCATATGATCCAAGTAGATAAAGTATGTTAGCTCATGCCTCTCCCTCATATAAAATTACAAGAATGATTACCAGTACTTGTTATCGATTGACTACGGACAAATGACTTTCTCATTGACAAAAGCTATCCACTTTTATTACCTTGCAATTTATTCATAGGTTTATTCTCGCAAAGTACTCATAGTTTTATTCTTGCAAAATAGTTTCATACTTGTTCTAGGTAAAGCAAACGTCAAGTGTGCTTAGAGTTGTATCGGAGACCGATAGAACCTGAGGGAATATTTGTTCTACCTTTAGCTCCTCGTTGGGTTTGAAACTCTTATTATTCAAAGAAGGGTACAAACGATCCCCTATACTTGTGGGTTATCAAGACCTTTTTCCGGCGCCGTTGCCGGGGAGCAATAGCGTCGGGTGAATATTCTCGTGTGTGCTTGTTTGCTTTATCACTAAGTAGTTTTATTTCCTGTTCTAAGTTGTTCTCTATATTTAGTTATGGATATGGTACACAAAACACCAAAAAATTAGTGGTACTTGCTACTCATGGAGATGGGGAACCACCTAAAACCCTCGATGCTTGTTATGTAAAAGATATTATGCACTACTTTGATAATCCTTAGAAAACCCCATCCAACCTGCTAATGGGAGTAATGTTGGATCAACATGAGTACTTTAGGGATTATCGCTTGACTTATAAAGGGAAATTGTTATGTGATCAAATTCATATGTTGCATTGAGATGCCTGGGATTTATGCTTGAGATATGATTTTACTTGTTGCTCTAGGATGAATGCTCCACACCTTCCCTTTTCATGCAAATTTAATAACAATGAAACCTTAGCTTCCTATGCTAATGGTATATATGATTACTATGATGTGGAACAAATAGAAGAATTTGTTGCTTTTAAGGGTGCTTATGAAATTGTATCTTTGTTTGAAAAGTTTAAAGATTTTGATGATTCAGTTTATAGACCTGAAAAATTTGCTATCCTTAAATATTGCTATGATAAATATAAATATAATTCTGATGTTGATGAATTTATTGAGAACATCTCCACTGTCCGAGAAGAGACTAATATTTTGCAGGAGTCTATGGAAGAAGAAATTGATGAAACTCTAAGCTCATTGGATGAAAAAGATAATGAGAAGAGCGAAGAACAAGCAGAGGAATAGTGGATTGATCACATGTGCCCACCTTATAATGAGAGTAACTCTTCAACTCATACATTGTTTAATTTCCCCTCGTTATTACCGAAGGATGAATGCTATGATATCGTTGATTCGTTTGAAATATCCCTTTTTGATGATGTTGGCTATGCTTGTGGCCATGATGCCAATATGAATTATGCTTATGGAGACGAACTTTCTATAGTTCCTTATGTTAAGAATGAAACTTTTGCTATTGCACCCACACGTGATAGTCCTATTATCTTTTTGAATTCTCGCAACTACACTATATCGAAGAAGTTTGCACTTATTATACATTACATTGATGGGTTGCGTTCTACCAATACACATGATGATTTTGATGAATATAATATGCATGTGCTTGCTGCTCCTACTTGCAATTATTATGAGAGAGGAACTACATCTACACCTCTCTATATTTCCAACACGATAAGATTGCAAGAAACTGCTTATGCTATGTATTGGCCTTTACTTGATGTGCATGAATTGTTCTTTTATGACATGTCGATGCATAGGAATTGAGTTAGACTTCATCATTGCATTTACTAAATGCCAAATCATTTCTAATTAAAATTGGCTTTGATATACCTTGGGATCCGGGTGGATTCATTACTTGAGCATGTTATGCCTAGCTTAATGGCTGTAAAGAAAGCGCTGCCAGGGAGACAACCCGGAAGTTTTAGAGAGTCATTTATTTCTGTTGGGTGCTTTTGTAAAGTTTAAAAACAAAAACAAATATAGAG
The DNA here is from genome assembly GCF_018294505.1 of Triticum aestivum. Taxonomy (NCBI): domain Eukaryota; kingdom Viridiplantae; phylum Streptophyta; class Magnoliopsida; order Poales; family Poaceae; genus Triticum; species Triticum aestivum. Next base: position 378,492,741 of record NC_057803.1, on the reverse strand, counting down.
GGGAACTTAAAACATCACAAAAAGAAAAGTGAAAGTGAGATAGACGAGCACCATGGAAGCAGGAGCATGCCTTGAACTTCGTTCATGCCTGGAAACTTTATGAATCTTGAATTGAAGAAACTTTTCAAAAAAAATGATTATCCCCTTGTACAATTCCATTGTATTATTAAAATAATGTGCCAAGATTTGACTTTAGGATGAGTAGATTACATGTAGGTATGTGCGGTGCAAAAACAGAAACTTTGGCTATAGTGCATGATTTTATGTTTTTTTATTGGAATGTAAAAAGCTTCCGAAACTTTTTGCGCAGTCCTTATATACAATTTTTTTATTTTTTCCTAATTTTCAGAGTTTTTGGAGTACCAGAAGTATGGTGAATGTTCATATTACTACAAACTATCCTATTTAAGAAAGATTCTATTTTTGATGCATTGTTTTGCTTGTTTTTATGAAACTATCGATTCTATCGGTGGTATAAGCAGCCATGGAAAAGTTATATTATAGTAGATACAATGCAAAAACAAAATATGAATTGGTTTGCAACAGTACTTAGAGTAGTTATTTGCTTTATTATACTAACCGATCTTACCGAGCTTTCTGTTGAGTTTTGTGTGGATGAAGTGATCAAAGATTGAGGAGGTCTCGATATGACAAGAAGGAGGAGAGGCAAGAGCACATGCTTGAGGATTCCCAAGGAAACCCAAGTAAATATTCAAGGAGACTCAAGCGTCTAAGGTTGGGAATGTCCCGGAAGGCATCCCATCTTTTTCCAACAAGTATCGGTACGTTTTCGTCTTCATTTCGTTCACGTGATATGTGTAAATCTTGGAGCGTATTTTGTGCTTATTTTTATTTTTTCTTTTAAGAACCATGCTGGTATGAGATAGTCCATGGTTGATTTATAGAATTCTCATTACACTTAACTTATATTTTTTGAGTGTGGCTTTATAGAATGCTTCATGTGCTTCACTTATATCATTTGAAGTTTGGATTGCATGCTTATCTTCACATAGAGAACCGTTGTTTGTAGAATGCTCTATTGCCTCACTTATATTTATTAGAGAATGATCTTTTGTAGAAAGAATTAAACTATCATGCTTCACTTATATCTATTTAGAGAGTCAACAGGAATTGGTCAATTGCATGGTTAGGCATAAAATCCTACATAAAACTTACGGATCACTGAATATGATATGTTCGATTCCTTGCAATTGTTTTGCGATATAGAGATGGAATATGCGGGAGGTACTAGTAAACAGTTGTCGTTAGTAAGAATACTGGTGTTAAGGTTTGTTATTCTAGAAGCATGCACGTATAACCTTTGATTTTGCTATGAAGTTGGAGCATGATTTATTATTGATTGTCTTCCTTATGAGTGGCGGTTGGGGACAAGAGATGGTCTTTTCCTACCAATCTATCCCCCTAGGATCATGCGTAGTTGTACTTTGCTTCGAGGACTAATAAAATTTTGAAGTAAGTATATGAGTTCTTTATGACTAATGTGAGTCCATGGATTATACACACTCTTACCTTTCCGCAATTTGCTAGCCTCTACGGTACCGTGAATTTCCCTTTCTCACCTAGAGAGTCGGTGCAAACTTCGCACGTGCATCCAAACCCCATGATATGATACGATCTATCACACATAAGCCTTATTATATCTTCCTCAAAATAGCCGCCATACCTACCTATTATGGCTTTTCCATGGCCATTCTGAGATATATAGCCATGCAACTTCCACCGCTTCCGTTTGATGACTTGAGCATTCATTGTCATATTGCTTTGCATGATCATATAACTGACATAGTAGTTGTGGCTCAGCCACCATTCATCATTTTTCATACATGTTACGCTAGATCTTTGCACACACTGGCACATTGCTAGAGGCATTCATATAGAGTCATACTTTGTTATAGGTATCGAGCTCTAATTTTTATTTATTTTGAGTTATAATTAAATAGAAGTGTGATGATCATCATTATTCATTTTTAGAGCAGTGCTTAGTGAGGAAAGGATGATGGAGACTATGATTCCCCCACAAGTCGGGATGAGACTCCGGACAATGAGAGAGAAAAAGAGAAAAAAGAAAGAAAAAAAAGAAAAAAAAGAAAAAAGAGAGAGGGGCATTGTTAGTATCCTTTACCACACTTGTGCTTCAAAGTAGCACCATGTTTTTCACATGGAGAGTCTCCTATGTTGTCACTTTCATATACTAGTGGGAATTTTTTCATTATAGGATTAGATGCACACCCACTTAGTTTTCATATTGAGCTTTCATACACTTATAGCTCTTAGTGCATCTGTTGCATGGCCCTACTCCTCGCATTGATATCGATTGATGGGCATCTCCATAGCCCGTTGGTTAGCCGCCTCGATGTGAGACTTTCTTACTTTTTTATCTTCTCTATACTTAGCCCTATCATCATACTCTATTCCACCCGTAGTGCTATATCCATGGCTTGCGCTCATGTATTGCATGAGGGTTGAAAAAGTTGAAGCACGTTAAAAATTATGAACCAATTGCTTGGCTTGTCATCGGGGTTGTGCATGATAAATACTTTGTGTTAAGAAGACAGAGCACGACAAGACTATATGATTTTGTAGGGATAGCTTTCTTTAGTGTTGATATTTTGAACAACATGATTGTTTGTTGGGATGCATGAGTATTGATGTCTTTATGTCAAATTATAGACTATTTCTTTAAGTCACTTATGTCTTAATATTCATGCCATGACTAGATTTACGATCAAGGTTTTGTTAGGTAGCATTCCACATAAAAAATTATCTTTTTTGTCATTTACCCACTTGAGGACGAGCGGGAATTAAGCTTGGGGATGCTTATACGTCTCCGTCGTATCTATAATTAATTTTTGTTTCATGCCAATATTATACAACTTTCACATACTTTTGGCAACAATTTTATATGATTTATTGGACTAACCTATTGATCTAGTGCCCAGTGCCAGTTTCTGTTTGTTGCATGTTTTTTGTATCGCAGAAAATTGATATCAAATGAAGTCCAAATGCAATAAAATTTTACAGAGAATTATTTTGGAATATATGTGATTTTGGAACTTGGAATCAACACCAATGGAGGCACACATCCCACAAAACGCAAGGGCGCGCCCAGGTGCCAGTCGTGTGGTGCTGGGTTGTGCTCACCTCGTACGTTGGTTGGAGCTCTACTTAGGGCGCAAGGAAGCTTATATCCAGAAACAAATCGTGTTAAAATAACTGCGCAATCGGAGTTACAGATCTCCTAGAATAGAAGAAACAGTTTTCAGCCAGATCTGGGAACGTGAAACTGAAGAGAATAGAGAGGGAGATCCAATCTGGGAGGGGCTCCCGCCCCTCCGTTGCCATGGAGGCCATGGACCAGAGGGGGAACTCTCCCCCCGTCTAGGGGGGAGGCCAGGGAGGAATAAGAAGAAGGGGGTCTCTCTCCCCCTCTGTCACGGTGGCACTAGAGTGCCGCATGGGCTAGGACCGTTACAGTGATCTACATCAACAATCTTGCTAGCGCCAACACCAACTCTCTCCCCCTTTATGAAGCGGTGTAATACCCCTTCTCCCAGCTGTAATCTCTACTTAAACATGGTGCTCAAGTCCATACATTATTTCCAAATGATCTATGGTTATCCTATGATGTTTGAGTAGATCCGTTTTCTCCCGTGGGTTAATCGTGATCTTGGTTGGTATGATTGAATATTTTATTTATGGTGTTGTCCTACGGTGCCTCCGTCTCGCACAAACGTGAGGGGTCCCCGTTGTATGGTGTTGCAATACGTTCATGATTTGCTCATGATGGGTTGTGAGAGTGATAGAAGCTTAAACCCGAGTAGCTGGGTTGTTGTGTATGGGATAAAGAGGACTTGATACTTAATGATATGGTGGGTTTCACGACCTTAATGATCTTTAGTAGTTGCGGATGCTTGCTAGGGTTCCAATAATAAGTTCATATGATCCATGTAGAGAAAGTATGTTAGCTCATGCCTCTCCCTCATATAAAATTGCAAGAATGATTACTAGTACTTTTTATCGATTTCCTAGGGACAAATGACTTTCTTGTTGACAAAAGCTATCCACTTTTATTACCTTGCAATGTATTCGTAATTTTATTCTCGCAAAGTACTCGTAGTTTTATTCTCGCGAAATAGTTTCATACCTGTTCTAGGTAAAGAAAATGTCATGTGTGCATAAAGTTGTATCGAAGGTCAATAGAACTTGAGGGAATATTTGTTCTTCCTTTAGCTCCTCGTTGGGCTCGACACTCTTATTTATCGAAGAAGGCTTCAAACGATCCCCTATACTTGTGGGTTATCAAGGGCACACAAGGTGGCCACAGGAATGGGGGGCGTGCCCTAGGGGGTAGGGCATGCCCTCCACCCTTGTGGACGCCTCGTGTCTCTTTCAGACTACTTTTAATTTTCATAACTTTTTAAATATTCCAAAACGGAGAAAAATTGCTATTAGAACAGTTTTGGAGTCGGTTTACTTACTGTACCACATATCTATTCCTTTTCAGTGTTTGAAACATTCTAGAAAGTGTCCCTTATGTACTCCTCCGGTGTTACGGTATTATTTATATTGGTCTCAACATTTATGGGAGTACCTGAGATATAATGTTTGATTCTTTGACCATTTACCACCTTCGGATTTGTGCCTTCGGCCTTGTTGATTTTTATGGCACCGGAACGATAGACCTCCTCGTTGCTGTAAGGGCCTTCCCATTTGGAGAGAAGCTTTCCTGCAGAAAATCTTAAACCAAAGTTGTATAGCAAAACATGATCACCTACATTAAACTCACACTTTTCTATCCTTTTGTAATGCCATCTTTTAACCTTTTCTTTAAACAACTTGGCATTCTCGTAGGCTTGGGTTCTCCATTCATCAAGTGAGCTAATGTCAAATAACCTCTTTTCACCGGCATGTTTGAAATCATAATTGAGCTCTTTAATAGCCCAATATGCCTTATGTTCTAGTTCGAGAGGTAAGTGACATGCTTTTCCATAAACCATTTTAGACGGAGACATAGCCATAGGATTCTTATAAGCAGTTCTATAAGCCCATAATGCATCATCAAGTTTCTTAGACCAATTGTTTCTAGATCTATTAACTATCTTGCAAAATCAATTTAATCTCTCTATTACTCAATTCTACTTGACCACTAGAGTGAGGATGATATGGAGGTGCAATTCTATGGTTGACATCATACTTAGCAAGCATTTTAGGGAAAGCACCATGAATAAAATGTAACCACCATCAGTCATTAAATACCTAGGGACTCCAAACCATGGAAAAATAACTTCTTTAAGCATTTTAATAGAAGTGTTATGATCATCACTACTAGTTGGAATAGCTTCTACCCACTTAGTAACTTAATCAACAGCGACTAAAATATGTGTATACCTATTAGATGAAGGAAAAGGTCCAATATAATCAAAGCCCCAAACATCAAATGGTTTAATAACAAGTGAGTATTTCATATGCATTTCCTGACGTTTACTAATATTACCAATTCTTTGGCATTCATAACAAGACAAGATAAACTTACGAGCATCCTTGAAGAGAGTAGGCCAATAAAAACCAGATTGCAATACCTTATGTGCAGTTCTATCTCCAGTGTGGTGCCCTCCATAAGACTCAGAGTGGCACTTGCGTAGGATCTAATCATGTTCATGCTCAAGTACACAATGTCTAATAACACCATCTACTCCTTCTTTATAAAGGTATGAGTCATCCCAAAAGTAATGTCTTAAATCATAGAAAAACTTTTTCTTTTGCTGGTATGTGAAACTAGGTGGTATAAATTTAGCAACAATGTAATTAGCATAATGATCATACCATGGAGCATTATGAGAAGCATTTTTGACTGCTAATTGTTCATCAGGGAAGCTATCATGAATTGGTAATTGGTCATCAAGAACATTTTCTAATCTAGACAAGTTATCAGCAACGGGGTTCTCAGCTCCCTTTCTATCAATAATATGCAAATCAAATTCTTGTAACAAGAGAACCCATCTAATAAGTCTAGGTTTAGCATCTTTATTTTCCATGAGATATTTAATAGCAGCATGATCAGTATGAACAGTTACTTTCGAATCAATAATATAAGATCTGAACTTCTCATAAGAAAAAACAACTGCTAAAAATTCTTTTTCGGAAGTAGCATGATTTCTCTGGCCACTGTATAGAGTTTTACTAGCATAATGAATAACATTCATTTTTTTCTCAACGCTTTGCCCTAGAACAACACCAACAGCATAATCACTAGCGTCACACATAATTTCAAAGGGTAAATTCAAATCAGGTGGCTGAACAATAGGTGCAGAAATCAAAGCTTTCTTAAGTATTTCAAATGCTTCTACACAATCATCATCAAAAACAAAAGGAACATCTTTTTGCAAGAGACTAGTGAGATGCCTAGAAATTTTAGAGAAGTCTTTAATAAACCTCCTATAGAACTAGCATGACCAAGGAAACTTCTTATATGTTTGATATCTTTAGGACATGACATCTTTTCAATAGCATCTACTTTAGCTTTATCCACTTCAATACCTCTTTCAGAAATTTTATGCCCCAAGACAATACCTTTATTAACCATAAAGTTGAACTTCTCCCAATTCAAGACAATATTAGTTTCTTCACATCTCTGCAAAACTCGATCAAGGTTGCTTAAGCAATCATCAAAAGAAGTTCCGTAAATAGAGAAATCATCCATGAAAACCTCAACAATTTTTTTCAAAAAAGTTAGAGAATATAGCAGTCATACATCTTTGAATGCACTGGTGTGCGTCGGTCCTAAACAAACGGTTTTTAACCCCTTTCCACGATGGCATTTGCAACCGTCGCCAAGTGAGTGTGGGCTATATGGGGGTCCTTCCCACACGACCCAGAAACCGTCGGGGATATGCCCTCTTGGCACACACACTCGGCAAAATGAGGTCGTGTGCGACCAGTGAGCACTCAAATACGGAAATACAAACAGTAGAGCTAAGAAAATACAATTATACATCGAAATTGTTTCTGGTCGCAAGTACATCCCACACAGTCAGTCCCCGCAAATGTTTCCGTTTGTATGTTCATGCAACACAGTCGCTGCAAGGAAAACGTTTCCGTTCACAGGTACATCACACACAATTTTTCCCATTAAATCGTTTGTGATAGCGTTGCCATTGCACACGATATTAATAATTTTATCGTTTGTGTTATTGAATGTATCACACATGGTGCGTAGAAGAAACTGTGTGGCAAAGGTTGTTCATCACACACACTTTTTATGTGGTAAACATTTGCGCAAGGTGGCCTAACGGAAACAATTTTCAAGAGAAAGTTGTGTGTGCAGTACATCATAGAAACGTTTCTGATCTCCACGTATATCACAAACGTTTCGCTTTCTCAAACCGTGTGTAGTGCAATCCCTAATTAATCCCTAATTTAAAAATCACATGTTTTGAATTTGAAAGTAGGCAATCACTTTTTTCATATCCAACCATGTTTATTACAAATATAGGTTCAACCACGAATTCATAATTCGATGCACATGTACATATACTGAAGAACTACAAAAGCACCAAGTAAAGAATGATGAACCACAATTGTACTAAAGACTGTAAATAGAGAGGCAAAAGACATTCTGGTTGTTGGAGCAGGTGAAGCGGAATGCCCATATTGTGCCCTTCTCCATGCGTAATGTGCGCCCGACTCTAGGCCAACCCCTTGTGATGGCTGCCCATCCATCCTTCACTGTCTTCATTAGGACTTCTCGATGCTCATTGTAGTCTAGATGAAATACTTTAACCTTCATTGCGTGTCCACCAATCATGTACTTTGCGAGGTAATCTTGAGTGAACTACTTCAGGAACCACTGGAATGAAAAAGGTTCAGACATTGTTGTCTAACAACTCATTATGGGCAGTAAACAGAGAAGGATGCAATGTTTGTAGTTATCATCCTATAGATCACTTTTTTGTTGATAGAGCATAAACAAATAATTTGCTTGCCATCATTCGTATCTTTTTGCTAATAATCCTTATCAGTTTCCTCACTTGATGCTTCTTCATCAATATCTCATTGCCCCATATGCAAAAAGGGTCGATGCATGGATCCTTGCCAAGGGCATATGTACCTACAAGCAACAAGTCAATATTAGAAGCTAACTAGTGTCGAGGCCTGGATCTATATGCACTACATTATGG
>NC_057803.1:378455153-378484312 GCF_018294505.1 Triticum aestivum | reverse complement strand
AGGCATGACAAGTAAAGCAATCTTAACATCAAACAAATATAGCAAAGGTAAGCAACATCCTCTCCAAATGATAGCTTGAATGAGTTGGTTTAAGCATGCTGTTAAAGCAGATATAAAATGTAAGGCAATGTTACCGACAGCATGCTTAACAGCCATCAAATATTGCAATTCAAACTGGTATTGTTGAAAATGAATAGAAGGTAGGTAATTCTTAAAGATCACACTGGATAAATGTGTAAAACAGAAATAAAGGGCATGTGTTAACTACACCAGGAATAGCTGGAACCAAATATAGCCGTTCAAACTGGTATTGATGTAGTCGAGAGGCACAATTCCGACTTGCACATAATGAACAACACATTGTGAATGACTAAAATAAACAAGGCATAAATGACCAGTATAACAACCAAATATAGCCATTGAAAACTAGACAGAGTCTCACTGCAACCAACCTAACAAGAAAATACAAATAAACAAAGCATATGCTTGAAAACTGGACAAATACTTAATACAACCAACCTAACAAGCAGATAAGATAAACAAGGCATCTGCTTGATAAGTGGACAAATGCTAAAAAAGCAACCTATAACAACCAAATACAGATAAACAAGGCATCTGCTTGATAACTGGACAAATACTCACTTCAACAAAACTAAGAACCAAATACAGATAAACAAGACATCTGCTTAATAAATGGAAAAATGCTCACTCCAACCAACCTAACAACCAAATACAGATAAACAAGGCATCTACTCAATATAAACAACAAAATATAGCCATTCGTGAAACTGAAGTGGACAATTCATACTTAAACATCACATAGACCTATTGAACAATACATTTTTGCATAACTAAAATAATTAAACACGACACAGTTAAAGCACCGCACGGCAAATGCTATTACAAAAAAGGGTACGGGTTGGCAAGCTAGAAAAGGTAAGATTTGCTGATAGAATGTTGCCTCACATTTCATGGACGTGATCCTTCAAGTTGAAAGAGCGGAGACCCATGGTGGCTCTCTGATGTCACAGATGGGTTGTTTCACCTAGGAAGAACCTTCATGGGTGCCCTCCTCGTGGTCGTGGTCGATGAGATCTGACTTGGCAATTGAGCATCCCAAGCTGCCGCCATAGAACGTGTCCTTTAGAAGTGACAAAATGGGCTCGATGGCGTATAAAGCTCGCAAATCCTTGACCACTTGGCAGAGGAAATCAGCGGCAGGGCCGTCGAAGAGATCGATAGCGGTTGAACCAGAGGGGTTGGGGATGGACCACTTAACCTGTGACATGCCCCGCGTGAAGCCGTTAGTGTGGACGACCTTGATGTTGTAGCCAGCTTTCCCGAGATACAGTAATACGCTAGCCCGCTGAGATGAAGCCTTCGGCATGGTAACATAGTCAACTACTTTGCTGGCTTCCGCGACAACATTTTTCTCCAGGATTGACAGGTCGGGGCGAACGGCGCCACCTCGCCAACGTCTGCCGGAGAGGCCATGATAAACCTCTTCTTGGTCGAATGCTCGTCGGGCACCCCGGGATACGTGGTCGAGCTTAGGCTGCGACATTCTGGAGCAGGGGATGTGGATCTGGCGGGGAGGGACACCGCAGGCCTCATCTAAAAACATAGGGGAGTGGGCCGACTGTATGGGAATCGCTGGGTAACCTGAACTTTATCATCTAAGCTAGGAGGAATGGGCAGACCAACAGGGGTTGGCGGCGGCACCGGCGGCGGCCGCGAGCTAGGGTTCGAGGGAGGGAGGGGGCGGGTGGGGGACTGTGGGGGCGGGGTGGTGTTTGAGGATATGCCACGGCTACTGAAAGTGTTAGTAATGGTGGGTGAAGATGGTGGTGGACGAGGGAGGGCGATGGTTCAAATGCCTCGGCTACTGCAATTTTACTATAAGGTCGGTGCTGGAGGAGTGTGGGCGATGGTTGAAGTATGGTGGCTACTAAAATTTGGGTAAAGAAATTGATGCGGGGCGGGAGTGCTCGTGCAGGGTCCAATAACAATATGCGTCTATGATAATAAGGAAAAGTGGCGCGGATCCACCGATTTTTCCAACTCTCAAGGCGGGTAGTTTGTTTTTTATATGTTTAGCTAGCTGGTCTATCGCACACGCTTCATCCTAATTTCCAAATAAACTTCCATCAAGATAAGCATATTTCAAAGTATCAGGTAATTGTTTAAGCTCAAACATGGGATCGCCTTTGGGTGGAGGAGGATCCCCAAGGATTTCAAAATAGGCCCTTGATTAAAGAATACTTCATCTATTTCCCTTCTTTCACTCATAAACATATGATTTTCATGGTCTAGCAAATATTGTTCTACCGAGTTAGTAGGAGGTATGAAAATATAAGAAAGACCAATAATTTCATCTTTACTAGGTAATTATTTATCATGGGGTTGTCTATGAAATTTAGAAAAATTAAAATCATGAGGCATATCACCTAAACCAACAGTAACAATCTTTTTCTCGCAGTCTATCTTAGCATTAATAGTATTCAAGAAATGTCTACCAAATATAATAGGACAAAAATTATCTTGTGGGCAAGCAAGAACAACAAAATCGGTAGGATATTTAATTTTCCGACACAAGACTTCAACATCTCTAACAATCTCAATTGGTGTTATAGTATCTCCATTGGCAAGCTTAATAGTAACACCAATATCTTCTATCTCAGCAGGTGCTATATCATTCATAATTTCTTTATATAAGAAATAAGGAATTGCACTCACACTAGCACCCACATCACATAAACCATGATAACAATGATGTCCTATTTTAACGCAAACAAGAGGCATGCCAACAACATGTCTTTGTTTATCTTTCATATCAGGTTTAGCAATCCTAGCAGCCTCATCACAAAAATAAATAACATGCCCTTAAATATTATCAACCAAGAGATCTTTAACCATAGCAATACTAGATTCAACTTTAATTTGCTCAGGGGGTATAGGTGTTCTAGTATAACTCTTATGAACCAAAGTTGAAGCTTTAGCACGATCCTTTATTCTGATAGAAAAAGGTGGTTTCTCAAAATAAGCAGTAGGAACAATAGGATCAACATTATAAGTAATAGTTTCTTCTTCAACTTTTATAGGTTATAGTACTTCAACTTCAATGGGAGGATGATATTTAAACCACTTCTCCTTAGGGAGATCAACATGAGTAGCAAAGGATTCACATAAAGAAGCTACAATCTCAGAGTCAAGTCCATATTTAATGCTAAATTCATGAAAAGCATCGGTATCCATTGAATATTTAACACAATTAAACTTAAGGTTTATACTTGACTCCTTAACTTCGTCTAGTTCCCAATCTTTAGAGTTGTGTATAATTCTTTCCAATAAATTCCATTTGAATTCAATACCCTTTTTCATAAAAGAATCAGTACAAGAACTATGGAGCATGGATCGATCATTATGAGAAAGCCGATCATAAAAGTTCTGAATAATAATTTCTCTTGAGAGCTCATAATGTGGCATGAATATAACATTGACTTAAGCCTCCTACAAACTTGAGTGATACTTGCTCCTTCACGAGGCCAAAAATTATATATATATAATTCCGATCACAGTGCACCATATGCATAGGATAAAACTTCTGATGAAATTCCAATTTCAATTAGTTGTAGCTCCATGATCCAATATCATCACATAGCCTATACCATGTCAATATCTTTTCCTTCAAGGATAAAGGGAATACCTTCTTCTTGACAACATCCTCGAGCATACCTGCCAGATTAAATAATCCACAAACTTCATCCACATAGATTAGGTGCAAATCAGGATGTAATGTTCCATCTCCTGCATAAGGATTAGCTAGTAGTTTCTCTATCATACCTGAAGGAATTTCATAATAAATGTTTTCTATAGATTGAATAGGTTGAGGAGCAACTATTTCGCCCTTTTGGTCTAGGTGAAGATACCCTGAACAAGCCCCTCAAAGGATTATTTTCCATAGTAGCAAGTGATAGTAAATTTCAGCATGCTATATAAATGTTTCCTTACCAAATTCCACTTACCAAAGGCGCTTCAATCCCTGGGAATGATGCCATAAAAGAGCATTGATGACCCACAAGCATAGGGGATCTATTGTAGTCCTTTCGATAAGTAAGAGTGTCGAACCCAACGAGGAACAGAAGGAAATGACAAGCAGTTTTCAGTAAGGTATTATCTGCAAGCACGGAAATTATCGGTAACAGATAGTTGTGTGATAAGATAATTCATAACGGGTAACAAGTAAGAAAAGTAAACAAGGTGTAGCAAGATAGCCCAATCCTCTTTGTAGCAAAGGAGAATCTTGGACAAACTCTTATATAAAGCAAAGCGCTCCCGAGGACACATGGAAATTTTTATCAAGTTAGTTTTCGTCATGCCATATGATTCGCGTTTGTTACTTTGATAATTTGATATGTGGGTGGACCGGTGCTTGGGTGCTGTCCTTCCTAGGAAAATCCTCCCACTTATTATTAACCACTCTCGCAAGCATCCACAACTATGAAAGAATAATTAACATAAATCTAACCATAGCATGAAACATATGGATCCAAATTAGCACCTTATGAAGCAATGCATAAACTAGGGTTTAAGCTTTTGTCACTCTAGCAACCCATCATCTACTTATTACTTCACAATGCCTTCCCTTATGCACAAATAATGGTGAAGTGTCATGTAGTCGCCGTTCACATAACACCACTAGAGGAGAGACAACATATATCTCATCAAGATATCGAACGAATAACAAATTCACATGATTACTTATAACAAGACTTCTCCCATGTCCTCAGGAACGAATGTAACTTCTCACAAAACATATTCATAATCAAGATCAGAGGAGTATTAATTATCATTAAGGATCTAAAAATAGAATCTTCCACCAGATAAACCAACTAGCATCAACTACAATGAGATAATCAACCCTACTAGCAACCCAAAGGTACCACTCCGAGGTTTTGAGACAGAGATCGGATACAAGAGATGAACTAGAGTTTGGAGAGGAGATGGTGCTGGTGAAGATGTTGATGGAGATCGACCCCCTCTCAATGAGCGAATCATTGGTGATGACGATGGCTTCGATTTCCCCCTGCGGGAGGATGTTTCCCCGGCAGAATAGCTTTGCTGGAGCCCTAGATTGGTTCTGCCCAAGTTCCACCTTGAGATGGCGGCGCTTTGTCCCGAAATCTTCCTTTTAATTTTTTTCCAGGTCAAAACACACTATATAGCAGAAGATGGGGGTCGGGGGCCCACAAGGATGGGGGGCGCGCCTAGGGCGTAGGGCGCGCCCTCCACCCCTGTGGTTGGCTGGTGGCCCCCTCTGGTACTTTCTTTGCCCAATATGTTTTATATATTCCAAAAATATTCTCTCTGAAGTTTCAGGACTTTTGGAGTTGTGCAGAATAGGTCTCTAATAGTTGCCCCTTTTCTAGTCCAGAATTCCAACTGCCGGCATTCTCACTCTTCATGTAAACCTTATAACATAAGAGAGAAAAGGCATAAGGATTATGATATAATATGTAATAACAGCCCATAATGCAATAAATATTGATATAAAAGCATGATGCAAAATGGACGTATCACTCGTCGGTAGCCGGGCTGCTTGCGGGGCAGTGCCATCCCCATGCACTGGGGCGAGCCCCCGTCAGGCCTCGCCCAGGGCCGGAGGAGATAAGACTGATAGAGTACCTTGTAGCTTCATCAGCGATGTCAACATTATAATAGGCTCACTTATTTTTCCTATTGATATCTATGTGTGGTAATGATTTCAGAGGATAAAAATTGTCCTATTCTGTTTGGAACCTATTTTTTGAATGTTGTCGGGGCATATATAAAAAACCTATCTCTATGAAATGGGGTCAAGAGATGATTAAATTCCCATTTTCTTTAGTGATATGTAAACCATGTCTAAGAGAAGCTCAAGACGAAGAAGAACTGAAATTAAATCCATTAGCTAAGACTCATATTCAAACTCCAAATGACGTAGTTGAGAGGATCCTGGTAAGGCCGGAGTCTCTATTCAAAGAAGAAGATAAGGAGGAAACTGAAATGATAACGAATGCCACTCCCATAGTAAGCCCTCATATGAATAAAGTGTACGAGTTCCTTGAAAGAAAAAGAGATGAGGAACTGCCTCTCCTTATTCTTAAACCATTATCCATATGGCGAAGGTATGAGTTCATGGATAACACTCAAAGATTCCCTATGATTGTCAATGTTGACCTTTCACGTAAAGAAAAGGAGAAGCTATTGATGGTGCTGACTAGACACTAAAAGGCGTTCGGCTACTCAATGAAAGATGTGAAGGCAATAGACCCATCTATTTATTCTCATGTTATTCCTATTGAACAAGGAGCAAAACCAGTAACTGAAAGTCAACTAGGATTGCAGCCTTCTTCCAAGAATGTGGTAAGGAAAGACATGATACGTCTTCTTGACGCTAGGGTAATTTACCCTATCTTTGACAGCAAGTGGGTGAGTCTAGTTCATTATTTTCCTAAGAAAGGCGGAGTCTCCTTAGTAACTAATGAAAATAATGACCTAGTCCCTAATAGCGCTATTATTGGATATATAATGTGCGTTGATTTCAGGAAATTAAATAAATGGACTCAGAAGGATCACTACACACTACCATTCATAAATGAGATATTGGAAAGGTTGGATAACAACATTTATTTTTGCTATCTCGATGGATACTCTAGATTTTCACATATACCCATCCAACCTGAAGACCAAGAGAAAACTACCTTCAATTGTCCTTACGGTACATATGCATATCGTAGAATGCCCATTGGCATATGTAAACTGCCTCAGGAGGCTCGGATGGCTCGAGGGATACCAAGGATTCGATCAGATCCCCATATACAGTGGAGCCTAGCCTATTCTTATACTGGCCCTGGTCCTCTTCCTCTGAAAACTCTAGGTGGGAATGGTTGCCACAATGGCCCATTTGAAGGGGAATAGGAGTACATCTTATCCTGACAAAAGGTGTTCTTCGTCTGCCAAACCTCCCTACCATGACGCACTGGTGGGCTCAGTGACGAACATCGTCCTGCCGAGCCCGCTGTCCTAGTCTTCTTGCACCAAAAAGGAAACCTTTGGCTATTGCTTTGGGAACTGACGCGCTGTCCTTTCTCCCTTAGCACGAAAGAGGAAAACTTCCTTATCCACGCCTACTGGCACCCTTCGTGCTTTGCTCGTCATCGTATGCATCACCCACGTGAAGTAGCAGGGTCGCATGACTCTTCTACCTGATCCTTGACCTGCACACCTCCGTGAGGGCCCTCGGGAAGCCACATGACGAGCGGATAGCGAGGATGCTGCTGAAGCTTGACGGTGCGCACCTCGCGAGGAGGGTGTTCTCGCGAAGGCATTCCCCATGAAGTCTTGATACTAGGTTGGCTTGGTCATTCCTCCAACACCGTGCCCTGGGCTGCAGGCAGACGGGCCTGGGTACCCCCAGTCCTACGGGCCCGACACCTACCCCCAAGGTGTGTGGTGGTGTCTTTTGGGCATCTCATGGGACTTATGGTCCTCCCACAAAGCTTCAGGGGTCTCTTATGTTCCAAAAAATCGTCCAAAAGTTTTGTCATGTTTTGACTTCATTTGGTATGGATTTTCTGGAAAACCAAAAACACGCAAAAAACAACAACTGGCACTAGGCAGTAGATTAATATCTTAGGCCATGAAAATAATATATAAGTGCACCAAAACTGTATGAATTTATTTTAAACATGGCTTGAATACTTCACAATTTATAGATACATTGGAAATATATCAACATCCCCAAGCTTACTATGTGCTCGCCCTTGAGTAGGTAAATGATAAAAGAAATAATTTATGAAGTTGCATGCTAGCATAGTGCATGATTTTGACCAATGATAATTTCAATCACTCTTCCTACCATTATAAATAACAACTCTTCCTCATGAACTCGTCATGATGAAGTAGCAATCTGTTAACATGTTATGACTCATACAATGCAATCTCTTGAAACTTAACAACCTAATTTCTTAGTCACCAAATGATTACAAATCATATTATTTTGGGAAAATTATAAGTAAGAGCGCCACATACTCAATTATCCTATCATCTTCTATGATTTCTAGTACTCAAAGCATATTTTTAGAACAAGCAACATCCATTGAACACAGAGGAAGGTAGGGGCTTAATGTTTTGCCTCCCAACTTATTTATCATAGAGATAATTGTTAACAATAATAATTCATGATCAAATATATTTGACTAGATATATGTGCCTGGAT
Source organism: Triticum aestivum (assembly GCF_018294505.1). NCBI lineage: Eukaryota > Viridiplantae > Streptophyta > Magnoliopsida > Poales > Poaceae > Triticum > Triticum aestivum. The sequence goes on along the minus strand of NC_057803.1, from coordinate 378,476,052 downwards.
CTTTCCCCACCACATGATGCTAGCCAACTGGAGAATAATTGAGCTTGGAATAAGAAGTCGACTAAATTTGAGAAATAAATAGATATGCCCTTCATAGGTCGAAGCATGGATTTTCTAATGTGCCAGAGTTAATTGCAAAAAAGAGATAATTTCATCTGAGAGGTGTACTTTCCTATCAATGGGTTAATGACAAAGTTTTCAAGATCTTCCACGCTAAACACATTAATGGTTGTTCCCATGCAAAAAGTTTTACTCCCCCTCTACCATACTAACACAAACCATGGCTAGCCAAATCCACGAGTGCCTGGCAATTTTTATCTTTCTAGGGGGGTTATTTTCATATATAATTTAGGACTGGGCATCCTCATTACCATCCTCCATCAACCTTATATTTCCTAGACATGATCATGGGATTGGTGTCATTAAAGTTGTGTCTTCGGCGGTGAGCTGACACGTGCCCAGACATCACCTAACTACCTGCCCGCTTGACACCTATACGACATGTGACAACCTGGTTAATGAGGTTGGGCGCTGGCAAGGTAGTGGGATTCTTGCCGGGCTTGGAGCTTGCTGGGTCTTCACTAGCTTCCCGGCAAGGATATTGCTGGGAACTCCAAGCTTGATCTTCTATATTCCTGATCTCTGGCTTGGAGATCTTCTTTGTATTCTTGTCGTCTAATCATGACCTTGACCTTAGTTTCCCACCGACAATCCTTCTCGTGGAAAATGCTGCTTCTGCCTATGCACAAGTCTGGGGGACTAATGACCCAAATCTTAGTACACCGATAGGAGCTCCCTAGCATGGGCCACACACATATGCGAGGCATCATTCGGCTAGGCCCAAACAGTGCACATGCACGCATGGCAGAGGATATGTGTCATAATCTTCTCTTTAATTGTGCCCGCATGATAGGCATTAAATGCGGGATGTAGGAGAGGTGGGATGAAACGGCTGCAACACTAGTGCGCCTGCAAAAGTGCATCCACATCAGAAAGTATAGAGCCAGGCCCGCGCCTTCCACCAAAAAAGGGCTCTGCTCGAGGCGCTTCTTATTTACCTCCTCGCCTTTCCAATCTAGCAGTCACCATTGTCTTCCAAAACAGAGCACTCTACATTCATCGACTGCCCCCACGCTTTCGCTTCTCCTCAGCTCCATGCTTCCATAGCCACCATGGCACCGAAGGCGAGCAAGGTCAAGGCAGGCAAGGTCGTAAAGCCAGACAAGATTGGAGCGACCTCGACACGGATGACGGGCAGCTCTTTGTTGCCGTAACCAGAATACATCACTCCATAGCAGCCGGGCTCACAATTGAGATGATCGGCGCAAATTTCCTCCGCCCCCGAATTACCCCTCTACCAAAACAAGGAAAGACCTTATTAGGAATTCAAAATGGCATGAACATCATGATATCGCACCCTAGATTCAACAACAATCTGACAGTCTTGCAGCATACATGTCGGTGCAACACACCTGGGTCCGTTGCCCAGACTGTGCACAGGCACTAGAACAAGTCTTCAGCACCAAGATCGGATCAGAGCACAAGAGCTCAGTTCTTTGAAGGATCAAAGTGTAGATCGAGAAGACCACAACCAATAGCTTAGTTCTTTGAAGGAACAACTACGAGAAGAACCTCCCTTGCCGGGCAGCCGAGCCCGGCGAGGATGGGGTTACCCCCGGAAGCCTACCCCCAAATCATCCCGGCAGGCCTGCCAAGGCTTACAGAGGCAAACCACTCCACCGCTCCACCTCATGAGCGACGCAAGTCATCGATCAGTGCCGTGTCAAGCCACAAAGTGACTAAGTGGCTGTTGTTTGCCACATGGCAGCCACTTCCTACAGAAATACCTCCAGGCGACACCGCCCTAAGACGTGTCGAGCAAGTACGCGTGAAGCTGGCAAAACAGCCGGACAGGGCCTACTGGGTGAGCCGTGATGTGACACTAAGCGACGCATTTAATGCTCTGTGTCAGCCTATAGAGTTAGGTATGATAGCACTGTTTGCTATCTAATCAGTATGTAAAGACTGTGGTGACCCCTTAACCTATAAAAGGAGGCCCATGGAAACTGTAGAGAGGATTCAGACCCCCTCACAATCATACGTGCGTAGCTCCTCTCGCCCCAAGGCAACCTTGCCGGGCAAGAGCGCTGCGGTTCTCCACCATTTTTCACCATCAATCAACCAAAGAAGGAGTAGGGTTTTACGCCTCGTGGCGGCCCGAACCTGGGTAAAACCGCCCATGCGATCTCTGCCGCGCTGCGTTACGCTTCTCCTCTCTTTGTGCAACGTGCCCATCCCCCCATTGAACCAAAAGGGCTCTCGGTCCCAGCGGTGCCCGTGCTTTCCCACGAAAGCTTTGGCGCGCCAGGTAGGGCAATCACTTACGTGAACCTGAGAGCTTGAGCACCGCGTCATCTTCACCGCCTTTTTCATCACCAAAGGCTCCATCAACTATGGTGCCCAAGAAGAAGTCCGGTGCTGGAACTCACCCGTCCACCTCGAAGGCCCTGCCACCCGTGGCCGCCGACTTTGCGGGGTGTGTGGAGGCGCATGAGAACATGGGTGCTGCGAGGGACGTGGTCGGCGCAGGCGGCGTTGTCACCACCTCCCCTGCGGTCGAAGTATGAGTAGGTGTTATCGGATAAGGACAACATCAACAACATCCTGGCGACCATGCTCTATGAGGTACGGGTAGAGAGATTATTCCTTCTATCCCTCCTGGCCAGGCTGTGGGGCATAGTCATGGCGGTGACGTTCGTTCCGAGGGGAATCGCAACCCTACGGCCGCACCCGCCGTGGGCGGGGTCGCAGGAGATGCACCACCCCCGGAGCAAGCTGGCCCAGGCAATGCTATAAACAGATTCATTGGCCCGCGCACGCCATCACCTCGTCACCATGCCATTCGAGCGACTGGTTCCCTACGAAAGGAGCTCGGCGCAGCCACCACTGGCACCACCAAGAGTCGGCGACGCTGCGGTCTACATCATCATCACTGATGCCAAGCACTGCTACGGAGGCCATGGCGCGGGCCCAACTACTGCTGAGGTTTCTACTGGCAGCCGGATGAGTGGAGTGCTACCATTTAGAGTCAGATTTGCTTCGCTGAGGCTAGGAGCTCACAGCGAGCTGGCCCACCATGGTCTCCCCAAACGACGATCATGGCTGGTACTACTGGCCGTGCGGAAGGGGCCACCCTCATGATGCAGTCCCCTCCATGGCAATCAGTGTGGGAAACGCAAAATCAAGAACCTAATGACGTCTCGATGGCCTCTTCCGGCCCTAGAGCACATCAAGGCAACGGCGGGCCCCGGAGGATAGGAGGAGGGAAGGTGCACGTCTCACCATCACGTGGCGCCGCGACAACCACCGCCAGACTAATGGGTGTGATGGCCCTGACGTCAACGAGCCCGCACTCGAAGATGGCGGGTGCCTTCCTTTTTAGGTTGGGTGCCGTGCCTTCACTCGTGACCTGTGGCAAGTCCGTTGGCCATCTGATCGCACGTTCAAGCTAGAGATACCCGAGAAGTATGATGGGAGACTGAACCCGATAGAGTTCTTGAGCATCTACACCATCATTGTTCAAGCTGCCGGGGGAAGAGATGAGAAGCTATTTGCCAACTTCTTCTGTTTGACACTCAAGCCAAACGTGAGGTCCTAGCTAATGCACCTGCCGGAGAACTCCATTTCGACCTGGGCTGACCTGTGCCATGAGTTCATTGGCGCCTTCACAGGTGGCCATCAGGAACCAGGGCGGCCCAGCGATTTGCAACTTCTCCAACAAAAAGAAGGAGAGACTCTACGAAAGTACTGACTGAGATTTAGCCGAGTCCACAGAAATATCCCAGATATCCACCCAGCAGCTATGATAGCTGCCTTCCAATCCAATGTGCGCAACCGCAGGATACGTTCCAAGATGAACATCTAGTTGCCCAAGACTCTGAAAGCGCTTTACACCTTTGTGGACAAGTGTGCTCAGGTGGAGGAAGGAAGGAAACTTCCTAGGGAGGAAGGTTGCATCGACATCGACTTAGAGGAGACAATGAGTCCATCAGTCAGAAGAAGAAGGAGAAGAAGTGCAATGATAAAGTAGTGCTGACAGTTGAGGGATCGGGCACACCTAGTACCGGCAAGAAGGCTAAGGCCGAAACCCCCGGCAAGGAAGTTGCCACGTGCACTGACTGTCGGGAGGCTACGGCTGACGAGAAACCTGGGAAAGGTGATGGACCGTATTGCAAGATTCATCGGACCAAGGGCCACAATCTCCAGGAATGTCATTAGGTTGAGTAGCTCATCAAGAAGAAGAGGGCTGAATATGAGAATCGTGATAAGGAAAAAGGTTAGAATGGCGCTGGCGGGAAGGGCTAAGGCTGTGAAGCAAATCACCCCGGCAAGGCTGTTCAGAACGAAGGAAAACCCACCCGGGGCCGAGAGAAGGAGGATTGTGTGACGCCCCCAATTCAGTTGTACACTAATCATACACGCAAACGTGTACGATCAAGATCAGGGACTCACAGGAATATATCACAACACAACTCTACAAATAAAATAAGTCATACAAGCATCATATTACAAGCCAGGGGCCTCGAGGGCTCGAATACAAGAGCTCGATCATAGACAAGTTAGCTGAAGCAACAATATCTTAGTACAGACATAAGATAAACAAGTTTGCCTTAAGAAGGCTAGCACAAATTGGGATACAGATTGAAAGAGGCACAGGCCTCCTGCCTGGGATCCTCCTAAACTACTCTTGGTCGTCGTCAGCGAGCTGATGTAGTAGTTGGCACCTCCCGAGTAGTAGGAGTCGTCATCGATGGTGGCCTCTGGCTCCTAGGCTCCATCGTCTGGTCGCAGCAATCGGGTATAGAAAAAGGGGGAAAAGGGGGAGCAAAGCAACTATGAGTACTCATCCAAAGTACTCGCAAGCAAGGAGCTACACTACAAATGTATGCATTGGTATCAAATGGAAAAGGGGTATCATATGTGGACTGAACTGCAGAATGCCAGAATAAGAGGGGGATAGCTAGTCCTTTCAAAGACTACACTTTTGGTAACCTCCATCTTGCAGCAGAAGAAGAGAGTAGATGGTAAGTTCACGAAGTAGCATCATGTAGCATAATCCTAACCGACGATCCTCCCCTTGTCGCCCGGTGAGAGAGCGATCACCGGTTGTATCTGCCACTTGGAAGGATGTGTTTTATTAAGTATCCGGTTCTAGTTGTCATAAGGTCAAGGTACAACTCCAAGTCGTCCTGTTACCGAAGATGACGACTATTCGAATAGATTAACTTCCCTCCAGGGGTGCACCATATTTCCCAACATGCTCGATCTCCTTTGTCGGGACACACTTTTCTGGTTCATGCCCGGCCTTGGAAGATCAACACATCGCAGCCCTACCTAGGCACAACAGAGAGGTCAGCATGCCGGTCTAAATCCTATGGTGCAGGGGTCCGGGCCCATCGCCCATTGCACACCTGCACATTGCGAACGCGACCGGTGAGCAGACCTAGCCTCCCTTATACAAGAGCAGGCATTCTAGTACAACCCGGCGCGCGCCGCTCAGTTGCTGACGTCACGAAGGCTTCGGCTGATACCACGACGTCGAGTGCCCATAACTGTCCCCGTGTAGTTGGTTAGTGCGTATAGGCCAGTAGCCAGACTCAGATCAAATACCCAGATCTCGTTAAGCGTGTTATTTTGAAGTAACCGCGAACGCCGACTAGGGCCAGGCCCACCTCTCTCCTAGGTGGTCTCAACCTGCCCTATCGCTTCACCACAAAGTAACAGTCGGGGGCCGTCGGGAACTCAGGCCCACCACTACCTGGATGGAGCCACCTGCCCCTTCAGCCCCCACATCAGAATCACTTGCGGGTACTCCATGAGCCGACCCGACTTTAGTCACCACCTGTATAGTATGTGTATATGTATGAATATATCCGTGATCACCTCCCGAGTGATCATGGACCGATAGTATAGCTTGGCAGATGGACAAGAATGTAGGGCTACTACTGAAGTACTAGCAACCTATACTAGGCATGTAGGATTTGCAGGTAAGGTATCAACAGTTGTAGTAACAATGACAAGCTATGCATCAGGATAGGATTAACGGAAAGCAGTAACATGCTACACTACTCTAATGCAAGCAGTATAGAGAAGAGTAGGCGATATCTGGTGATCCAGGGGGGGGCTTGCCTGGTTGCTCTGGCAAGAAGGGTCGGCAACACCATAGTCGACAACAGGGGTACCGGCAGCGGTCTCGGGGTCTACCGCAAAGAAGTAACGGAGGTGTCGGAGTAATGGGCCACGGGTAGGCTAACCCGAGCCCCAAAACCTTTCAAGACATCGGGGCAGGCTGCGCTCCTCAAGACCCCAGGATGAAGAGCCGCCTTCTAAGAAGTCGGCGGCAAGGCCACCGTCTAGCCACTCGCGCCCGAGTCCCAGGGACGACTTCAGGATAAGCCGACTCCTGACTAGCGACTTCCAGAGAAGCCGACTTTGGGGAGTCGGCTCGCGACTCCAACAAACCCCATGCCCTCATCAAGAGGGACGGGGCGGGGAGTGGCTACAGTCAAGCCCACTCCCACCCCTTTCCAAAGGCAGGCATGGCCACAGTACGCCGTACCCGCGGAGATCTCCACGCGGCGTGGCACTGTTGCCATGCTAGCCCTGACATCAGCACCGGTGGACCGAATCCTGCGCCCACGACGGCTTGTCTGTACGACCTTTGGGCGGTGGGTCCCACCGGCCAGCGGGATCCCAGAAGATGGCAAGTGCGCCTCAAGTCGGACCCATCGGGAGTCAGCCCCCGAGAGTCGGCCGGCTCCTACCCCGGGGCCCACGCGCCATTAATCAGATGTGACGGAGAGTGGCAATAGTGATCGCCCGCCAGGCGGCGGGGCTGTTGCCACGACTCCATGACCAAGCCCGCATCATCAGAAGCACGACTACAGTAATCAGCAGCCGGCAAGACCCGCCCGCGGCGGACGCGGCCTGTCGGCTCCATACCTAGCCAGTCGGTGGGGCCCACCAGTCGGCGGGCCCCAGCAGTCGGCGGAGAAGACGGAGGCTAGAGGCACTAATGGCTGGGCCCGCGTCTAGCCGGATTACCATTGTACCCCTGGGGGGGAGGCCTATATAAACCCCCCAGGGCACCCATGCAAAGGGTTGGAATCCATTTGCTCTAGACCAGATCATATAGGAGGGAGAGAGCTAGCCTTGCCCTCTCCTACCTCCATAAAACAGCTCAAGGAGCAATCATGTAAACACTTTGCCATAGTGATCATGCGGAGACCCCGTAGAGCAGCAGTAGGGGTATTATCTCCCCGGAGAGCCCTGAAGCTAGGTAAGATTTGCTGGCGTGCATGTCTACGCCTCATCCCATTTCCAGGCACCGGCGACGTTCTACTCGCCCCCCCATGATAAGCCATCCTTTGGCATATGTTGCACCCAACCCCCGACATTTGGCGCCCACCTTGGGGCCTGGTGCACCGTCGTCTGGGGACCTGTTCTGGACGGGAACCCTTTTCCTCCCTGGCGAGCGCAGCCAGCCAGGCACGCCAGACAGAGTTTGCACCGACGCGCTGCATGGCGTTGAGATCGCCTGCGCTGCTAGCCGCCTCGCCAAACTTGTTGGCGAGGTTCGCATCTCCAACGAACCTGCATCCGACGCAGGCACGGGCACCTCCGAGAGCCTCCTCGCGGGCCTCCTCGATCAACTCCACGTCACCGACGTGCCTGTCGTGGACTTGGAGTCTATAGGCTCCACCGACCCGATGCTGGTCGACTCCGACACCGCGTCGCTCGATGCATTCCCCACTAATGTGGTGGTCTATGATGAACCTCTCCCTCGCGCGGGGAGCAACGGAAGCACCATCACCGAGGTGCTCGTCATCAGTCATGACGAGCTCCCCGGCGGAGGAGCGCATGATCTGCTTAGTGCGGCGCTACAAGACCTGACTGCGCCCATTCCGGAAGACGCTGATGTGGAGATGTTGGAGGCGCGCCTCCTTCAGCTCGTCGAAGGTGCGAAGAAGCTGGCTAGCATGAGACGCTTGTCAGAAGCCTACCAATGTGAGATGGATCACGCTGTTGGTGGCTCGCTAGCCCCAGCTGGGCCCAGCCGCCTTGGCACAGTTCAGCGGCTCCTCATAGCCATTGTTGACCTGTTCGGGGCAAGACGCCCTGTGTACGCTACACCTGCGGAGAACATTCGAGCCGCCCAGGCGGCGGCGGACGAGCTGGACAATTTTGAGGGCGAAGAGCGCCGCCTGATGATGGAGCGAGTCCAGCGGCTCCTTGACGCGGCTGCCACGCAGAACGAGGCCTTCGCCGAGACCAAGGCGCGACGTCTCGGACGCCGACTGGCGGCGCCCGAGGAAGAAAGGACAAGGATCCGACTATCAGCCACAGTCGGACTCACATTACCATAGAGCGCGACCGAGACGGCCGCCCGAGAGCAGTGGAACGACGGGATGACTGTCCGCCTCCTCCTCCTCGCAAGGAAAGGTGAGTCTCCGTGCCGCCTGTTGATCATCCGACTCTTGGCGACCGCCTTGGCCGCCAAGATGGACTCGGGGAAAACGACGCCCGCCACCGGATCGACCGGCTTCACCGATCCCTGGCGCTGGAAGAAGAAGACGAGTTGGGTCCGCCTTGTTTCGGGCCCCGCATTCGAGACGAGCCCTTTCCCAAAGGGTTAACGCTCCCACACGACACGCCCAAGTACACCGGCTCCGTGAAGCCGGAAGACTGGCTAGTCGACTACTCCACGGCTGTCAGCATAGCGAACGGCAACAAGCGTGTCGTCGTAAAATACGTTCCGCTCATGCTCCAGGGCACGGCCCGGACATGGCTGAACAGCCTAAAGCCCCGCAGCATCAACTGCTGGGTCGACTTCACTGAAGCCTTTGTCCGCAACTTCACCAGCTCATACAAGTGTCCTCCCAAGCCCCGTCAGCTCTCCTTGTGCATGCAAGGTCCCTACGAGTCGACTTGCGACTACCTCACGCATTAGGCCGAGCTTCGGAACTCCTGCGAGGGCGTGCACGAGGTGCAGGCTATCGAGAACTTCACCGCCGGGTGCAGAGAAGGCACCCTCCTCAAGCACAAGCTCCTCTGTGACGAGCCAGAAACCCTCAACGAACTGCTGATCATAGCAGACAAGTACGCTACGGCCGACTCCTCCATGAAGGCGGAGATTCAAGTTAGCGCAACTGGCAAAGTGGCCCCTCAAGCTCCAAGAACTCCGGCGGGAGATGCCAGTCAGCGGCAACAGCAGAGCGACCAGCAGCCGGCTTCCAGCAGCCGGCAGGTCACGATAGTTGAAGCCCAGCAGCCGGATGGGCAGCCTCCGCCCAAGCGACAGAAAGGCGGCAAGCCCAACTGGTTGCCGGCCTTCTCCTACGAGGAGACTCTGGATGGACCTTGCAAGTTCCATAGCGGGGCGAAACCGTCGAATCACACCACCCGGAAGTGCCACTGGCTCGCCAGGGTCGCCAAGGGAGATGGCCTCCTACCTCCCCCGCCTGCTGGGCAGCCGCCTCCGCCTCCGCCCCAGCAACCGGATGTTAGACCAGTCGGTGCAGTACCAGACGAATACCCCAAAGAACACGGAGCCTACGTGATATTTACCAGTATGGCTGTTGATCGACGCAGCAGGCAGCTGCAGCGACAAGAGGTGAATGCAGTAGCGTCAGAGACGCCAGAGTTCATGCACTGGTCCGAAAAGCCTATCAGCTGGAGTAGGGCTGATCACCCAGAGGTGATGCCGAGTCCGGGCTCTTATGCCTTAGTCCTGGATGCCACCTTTGCCATGGATAGACGAGCTGCTCGTTTCTCGTGAGTTCTGATAGACGGAGGCAGCAGCATCAATATCCTGTACAAGGACACCATGGAGAAATTAGGAATCAAGCAAAGATAGCTTCAGAACAGCCGGACTGTGTTCCACGGCATTGTTCCTGGGCTTTCCTGCTCACCAATCGGCAAGATCCTGATGGACGTCCTCTTTGGAGACAAAGATCACTTTCGCCGAGAGTCAGTTTGGTTTGAGGTGGTGGACCTTGAGAGCCCATACCATGCACTACTCGGCCGACCCGCCTTGGCCAAGTTCATGGCGGTCCCCCACTACGCCTACCTCAAAATGAAGATGCCCAGTTCCAGGGGGATTCTGACCATAGCCGGCGACTACCGGAAGTCGTCTGCCTGTGCGGCTGAGAGCAGTCGGCTAGCCGAGTCCCTGGTAATCGCGGCCGAGAAGCGGCTCCTTGAGCGGGTTGTGGCTATGGCCGGCAAGTAGCCAGAAGTATCGCCCAACCCAAAGGAGTCGGAGGCTGAGGGTTCGTTCAAGCCGGCCAAGGAGACAAAGAAGATACCCTTGGATCCGGAGCACCCGGAGAGGTACGCTGTCGTAGGCGCAAACCTCGACAGCAAATAGGAAGGTGAGCTCGTCGATTTCCTCCGTGAGAATCAGGACATCTTTGCATGGTCCCCCAAAGACATGCCAGGTGTACCGACGGAATTCGCCGAGCACAAGCTACATGTCCGATCTGATGCAAAGCCGGTCAGGCAGCCCCTGCGCCGCCTATCAGAAGAGAAGAGAAGAGTTGTCGGAGAAGAAATAGCCCGGCTCCTAGCAGTCGGCTTCATTATGGAAGTGTTCTTTCCAGAGTGGCTAGCCAATCCGGTCCTGGTACTGAAGAAGAACAAGCTGTGGCGAATGTGTATTGACTACACGAGGCTCAACAAAGCCTGCCCCAGGGACCCGTTTGCTCTACCAAGAATTGATCAGGTGATAGACTCCACCGCCGGATGCGAGCTGTTGAGTTTTTTGGATGCATATTCAAGATATCACCAGATCAAGCTGAACCCGGCTGACAGACTGAAGACCGCCTTCATCACGCCGTTTGGAGCCTTCTGCTACCTAACCATGACATTCGCCTTGAGGAATGCCGGCGCCACCTTTCAGCGTTGCATGCAGAAGTGCCTCCTCAAGCAACTCGGGAGAAACACCCACGTCTACGTGGACGATGTGGTGGTGAAGACGGAAAAGCATGGAACACCGCTGGAAGACCTCAAGGAGACTTTTGAGAACCTGCGCCGATTCCAGATCAAGCTCAACCCCGAGAAGTGCGTCTTCGGAGTACCAGCCGGCTAGCTCCTTGGCTTCCTGGTCTCTGAACGTGGCATAGAATGCAACCCTGTGAAGATCAAGGCCATTGAGAGGATGGAGGTACCCAGCCGACTGCTGGACGTGCAAAAGTTCACTGGCTGCCTGGCATCCATCAGCCGATTCATCAGTCGGCTGGGCGAGAAAGCTCTCCCCTTATACCAACTCATGAAGAAGACCACTTTCTTCGAATGGAACCACAAGGAGGACGAAGCTTTTCTCCAGCTGAAGAAGATGCTGACTACTCCACCCATTCTGGGGGCTCCGACTCCTAAGGAACCTATGCTCCTGTACATCGCCGCCACCAGCCGGGTAGTCAGCACGGTCATTGTAGTGGAACGAAAAGAAGAAGGCAAGGCACTACCTGTCCAGAGACCGGTATATTACCTGAGCGAAGTACTGTCGGCCTCCAAGCAGAACTACTCCCACTACCAGAAGATGTGCTATGGCGTACACTTTACCGCCAAGAAATTGAAGCCTTACTTTTAAGAGCATCCAATCATTGTGATCTGCACGGCCCCACTTGCCGAGATCATCGGAAGCCGAGATGCTTCTGGCCGAGTGGCCAAGTGGGCGAGAGAGCTGGCTCCCTACACCATCCACTACCAGCCCCGCACTGCCATCAAGTCACAAGCACTGGCCGACTTTCTCGTCGACTAGGCCGAGACCCAGTACCTACCTCCAGCGCCCGACTCCACCCATTGGCGGATGCATTTCGACGGCTCCAAGATGCGCACCGGCTTGGGAGCCGGCGTCGTCCTCACTTCCCCTAAAGGCGACAAGCTCAAATACGCACTGCAAATCCATTTTGCCGCCTCCAACAACGTCGCCGAGTACGAGGCGCTCATTCACGGGCTCCCGCTTGCCAAAGAACTTGGCATTCGCCGGATCCTGTGTTATGGCAACTCGGACTTAGTGGTCCAACAGTCATCTGGCGACTGGGACGCCAAAGATGCAAACATGGCGAGTTACCGTTTCCTCGTGCAGTAACTCAGTGGGTATTTCGAGGGATGGGAGTTCCTCCATGTGCCAAGAAACGACAACGACCAAGCAGACGCCTTGGCACGAATCGGCTCTACCCGCCAAGCAATACCATCCGGCGTCGCCCTTCAACGCCTGCTCAAGCCGTTTGTCAAGCCATCACCAGAATTAGACTCCATCTTCCTGCCGGCTCCACCCGAAGAAGTCGGATCCGACTCCAGAGCCCCGGCAGACGGTACGGGGATTTTGGCAGATGGCTCCAAAGCCGCCACAGTCGAGGCCGGCCCAAGGACTGCAGTACCCGGCCTGGGGACTATGGCGGCGGGCTCGAAGACTCCAGTACTCGGCCCAAGAGCCGCGCCAGTCGGCCTGGGGACTTCATTAACCCAGCGAGCGGTTGTTGACTCCAACCCGCCGCCTCCCAGCCCAGCCGCCCTCGTCCAAGTCACAGTTCTGGCAGTCAAAGAAATAGCAGCACCCTCATGGGCCCAGCCCATCCTCAAATTCCTGGTGAGCAAAGAGCTGCCAACTAATGAGACCTCAGCTCGGCAAGTACAAAGCCGAGCGGCAGCCTACACCATAGTCAATAGAGAGCTGGTCAGGCATAGCGTCACTGGTGTCTACCAGCGCTGCGTAGAGCCAGAGCAAGGCCAAGCAATTCTCAAATACATCCATCAAGGCGAGTGCAGCCACCATGCGGCTTCAAGAGCACTCGTCGCCAAAGCCTTTCGACATGGTTTCTTCTGGCCGACTGCCTTAGAAGAGGCCAAGGAATTGGTCCAAAAATGCAAAGGGTGCCAGAAGTTCAGCTCCAAGCCGCACCAGCCGGCTTCTACACTCAAGACCATCCCCATTGCCTAGCCTTTCGCAGTTTGGGGTCTAGACATGGTGGGACCATTCAAGACGGCACGAGGTGGCTTAACTCACTTACTTGTCGCAGTGGACAAGTTCACCAAGTGGATAGAAGCGAAGCGAAACAAGAAACTGAACGGTCCGACTGCCGTGACTTTCATCTCCGATATCACATTTCGGTACGGCATACCACATAGCATCATCACCGACAATGGCACAAATTTTGCCAAAGGCGCCTTGGACCGTTTTTGCACAACACAGGGCATACGACTGGACCTAGCGTCCGTCGCCCACCCACAGTCAAACAGCCAGGTGGAGCGAGCAAACGGCCTCATCCTGTCCGGCATCAAGCCCCGGCTGGTCGAGCCTCTGGAGCGCTCGGCTGGCTGCTGGCTCGATGAGTTGCCAGCCGTCCTCTGGAGTCTGCGCACGACTCCAAACAAGTCAACCGGCTTCACGCCTTTCTTCCTCGTCTACCGTGCCGAAGCCGTCATCCCAACGGACATAGAGTTCGACTCCCCGCGAGTCACCATGTATACCGAGGAGGAAGCAGAAGAAGCACGTCAAGACGGCGTCGATCTGCTGGAAGAGGGCCGGCTATTCGCACTCAGCCGGTCCAGCATCTACCAGTAGAGCCTGCGCTGATACTACAACAGGAAGGTCAAGCCAAGATCTTTCCAAGAAGGCGACCTTGTGCTCCGGCTGATCTAGCGAACAGCCGGCCAGCACAAGTTGTCGGCACCTTGGGAAGGCCCTTTCATCATCAGCAAAGTGTTGGGCAACGACTCCTACTACCTGATTGACGCTCAGAAGCCCTGAGCACGCAAGAGGGATGACTCCGGCAAAGAGACAGAGTGACCATGAATGCAAATCTCCTCCGAAGATTTTATAGTTGATGCAGTATGTACCACGCTACTTTTGTATTAAAGTACCAAGACTCCGGGCCCCTCGAGACGAGTTCGGGGACTCCCCTCTTTTGTCTATATGAAAAAAGTTATGCCTACGAGTCTGTTACTCTTTGATTGCCGCTGGGCACCTGGCTCGACAGGTCGGCCCGGGGACTTGCCGCCTTGCACTATGAAATGCTTCCTCCAGCCGGACAAGTAGTGTGTGACGCCTAAGCCGTCTCCTGTCAGAAGCCGCAGCTCGCAGAGCGACTGTATGGTGGGTAGGAGTAAGGAAGAATGGGCGTTCACATGAAAAATGGCTAAGGACTCAAAGCATAGAACATAGCTTAAAGCCGGCTTCCAGCCTTCCTTTTTTCTTTCCGCAAACCGACTATTAAGCAGCCGGCTCACCGCCCTCTATTCAACTTGCTAAAAAACTCTAAAATGGCTAAATACTTGCCTTCCCAAAGTAGCCAAGAATTTGATCCAACGGCAGTCCGCAGAGCGGCTGTCCGACTGGCAAGACATGCAACTAAGTGAAAGCAACAAAGCAAAAGGCCAAAAGAGAAATGAGCAAGAAAAGATAGAACTCGGATAAATATTTACATAGCATAGGCCCTTGGCCGAATCTTCGAGCAGAAGTTCAAAATATACCCCGCGGGTGGAATTGTGCAAATTAACAAGTTCTTCAAGACTACTAAAGCAGATAAAATAAAGATAAGGCGGCAGCTTAGGAAGCGGCAGACCGATTCGGAGGGTCGGAGGAGGCGGCAGCGTCAGGCGTTGGGGCGGCCGGCCGGGCAGTCTCGTCTTGATCGCCTCTGGCGGCAGTCGGCTCGGTCACACGCGACTCGTTGCTGGAGGCGCAGTCGAGCTGAGGCTGGCCGTCTGCTCCGTCTTCTGGTTCTTCCGCCTCGCCTCCGTCTTCCGCCTCGCCTTCCTCCTCGGTGCTGGAACCGATCACCTCCGCCGAGTGCTCGCCGTAGTCTGGGTTCATCCCAAACTACTCCGGTGGTACCTCCTCGCCGTCTTCAGACCGCTCGGGGACGAAGATGCTGGTGTCGGTGTACTCGGCGATCGCCACCGCACGCTTGACGAGGGCGTCTTCTGCGGCTGCCAGCTCCGGCTGGGCCTCTGACCGGAGTGTGGCCAGCCGGTCTAGGTCCAGCCCCGGATACCACGCCTTGGTGAACTCCAAGGCCCGGCGCGCTCCAGCTCGGGCCGAGGAACCTTTCCAGGCTTCAAGACGACCAGCCGCGACCTCCATCCAGTCAGCAGTCCGACTGGGGGTGCATGGAGCCTGCATGTTCAGCCACAGGGCGGCAATCGCCTGGGCACCAACACGTTGAAGCCGGCGCAGCATCCGGTGAGTCGGTCGAAGGCAAGCCTCGATGCTCAGGATATGCTCATCAAGGGTTCGGGGGGCGTCGGCAGCGATCTCTGCACCTTCCGCCCTCCGACCTTCATGGTCAGCCTCGATGGCTTGGATGGCGGCCTGCGAGTGCCCAGGGAAGAAGTCTGCCAAGATGGAAGAAACGAATAAACAAGTCAAAAATCAGGAGTCAGCATGATTTATAATCGGCAGCTTGAAGAAAGAAAGTAAAAGAGACTCACCATCAACAATGTCTTCAATCTCATGGAAGCCAGAGGCCAGCATTGCCTCTCTGTCAGTCCAGGAGGAGCGCTCGCTCGCGAACTCGGCCAGGAGGGCGGTTTCTGCTTCTTCCGCCTCCTTTTGCGTCTTCGCAAGCAACTCCCTTTGTTCTGCCAATTGAGTGGCCAGCAGATCGCGCTCTATGGCGAGCTTGCTGCACTCCTACCCCTTGGCGCGCAACGCGGAGTTGGCTTCGCTCAGCTGCTGTTGAAGAACAGCGTTGGCTTCTGAAGAGAAGGAAGAAAGAAGGCGTTAAGTCATTAAGAAAGAAGGTCACCGGGGAGATCCGGCCCGACTGCTCAGCAGTCGGCCCAAATCTCGGGGACTATAGCCTGTGGCTGCGCCAGCGCGCCCCCGCAAAGAAGAAAAAGGACTTACTCCGGCTCTCCAACAAGTCAGTGGTCCGCTTGCCCAGCTCTTCAACGTTACGGTTAAAGGCAGTAACGTGGAGGTTGTGGTAGTCCTGCGACAAATATTTCAGACAAAAGTTAGTACCCAGAGCTCGCCAATTGGAGTTTCGGACCGCCTGCTCAGCAGCCGGCCCGAAAATCGGGTATTACACCCAGTGGGTGTGCTGGCGCGCCCCCACAGAGAGGAACAAGAAAAAAAAAGAGGACCAAAGAGAAAGCTTACCCGGACGGCCGCTCGCGACGCCAGATATGCCTTGGTGCAATTCTGGATCGCGTCACCCTCAGCTTGCAGTTTCGTCTGGACGTCCAGAAGCACCTGGTTCAGCGGCCCCGTGCCGCCTCCTCGCACCCACCCAATGGGCACGGCGCTCGTCGCTTCGGCGTCTGGGATCGCCGAGCTGGCGGTGCCAGTCTCCAGGGGGCGTGGCGCCGAAGTTGCCTTCTCAAGACGACGGCGCATTGGCGAGCCGACTTGAAGGAGTAGCCTCGCCACGGCCTCGTCTTCAGTCGGCGGCACCAGCGGATCCACCGGCTGTTCGCCTTGCGCGCTCCCAGACGACGACGGAGGTGGCGGCGGAACGATCACATCTGGCGTGGAGGAGCTTCCTCCTTCCCTCTCCAGGATGGGGTTCTCGCCACCGGCTTCCCTAGTCTACCCCGTGAACTCCGGAGGCGGCGGCGCAAAGTTCAGCTGGGTGACGAACACCACCGATTGGTGGTGCGCGGCCTCCTCAGCCTGCCGCTTCGTTGCGGCGACGGCTTCGGCCTCGGCCAGTTTCTTCTTGGCGGAGGCTCCGCCTTATCGGCCTCCACCTTCTCCAGGTGGGAGGCCTCTTCCTCGTTGCGCTTCTGTCAGGACCCCGACTCGATGTCACATCGATCTAGCTGGTAACACCTCATATCACTTTGCGGCCTCACGCACGGTATCCCCACGGGTGTCGTCTTACCTTTTCCCGGGACCGTTTGCGCCTTTTGGCTCACGTATATGATAGTGTCGCTAGCATCCATATGATAAAGAGCCCGGGCTGACATGACTAGTCGTAAACCCAAAGTGGCACAGACTTACAGGGACAGGCATCCATGACCCAGCTTCGAACGTGTCGGTCATCAGCAAGTGGGTCCGGGCTGTAGCACTGGGCTAGCAGGACTCCGGTAAACCGGGCTGTAGCGGGCTAACAGGACTCCGGTACTCAAAGCGTGACATTTCCCCGAAGGGACAGACACAGGAACGAAGAAGGACACATGCCGGCCAGCCTAAGTGTTCCAGAGCAGTAGCAAGCTACCATGGCTCAGCGGTAACACTAGGAGACATTTCCCGGTAAGAGAGGCTACTAAAGATAAACAACTAGATAGTCAGATCCCACACATACCAAGCATTTCAATCATACACACAATATGCTCGATATGTGCAAATACAACGAAGCATCACAACATGACTCTATGACACAAGTACTTTATTTAAGGCTCAGTGAGCCATACATAACATACACAACGGTACGGGTCTCACGACCCCACATACAAGTCATACAGTGATACAAACCAGCAGCGGAAGTAACTTGTCTGAGTACAGACAACTAGTAAAATAAAAGAGGCTTGGAAAGCCTAGCTATACTACGTGGTCCTTCACAAGCTCAGGGTCACCACCTGGGTCTTTAGCCTACTCGTTGATGTCAACGTCTACATAGAACCCATCAGAAGGGGTTGCAGCGTCTTCTGTAAAAATATAGATTATAGCAACATGAGTACAAAGGTACTCAGCAAGACTTACATCAGATCCTACATACATGCATAGTATCAAGAAGGGTTGGTGGAGTTATTGCAGCAAGCCAGCTTTGACTCTTGGCTAGGCTATCCTACGATACTCCAACTGAAATGGTTTTTGCGCACACGAGTCCACTACTCACCACTTCAATACACTACCGAGGATCCACCTCCGTCTTCCTACGGAAGAGCCATCCTCGGCACTCACACTTATCTTGAGGCTTTTAGTAGTTTCCATTTACTTGTCTATGAACTGTATAGGTAACCAAGTAGTCCTTTACCGCGGACGCGGCTATTCGAATAGATCATGTTAACCCTGCAGGGGTGTACTTCTTCATACATGTTTCCACCACTTAGCGTCTGCACACGACATGTGCTCGGCAGACTTCAAGCGAAAGCCGACGTGGGTGTAGACCACGACCTACCTAAACACTTAAGCCTCTAGTCCAGGTTTATCGCCTATTCAGGTTCCATCCGCAGGGAGTCCGGCCGAGGTTTCCCATACGGCCCCGAACGATGTGAACAGGGTTCCCGAGATACCTAACGGGTATTCGGTACACCTGGCCACGTACCTACCGCATCACAGCCCACCCCTACGGTCAGCGCTGTCCACGGCCTCCAGTAGGCTACAAACACCAGAAACTACTTGCAACTCCTGGACAGAGAGCTAGGGTGAATAAGAAGTCGAGCGGGGTCATATTTCAGGGCCCAATGTATGGTAGTAGCTGATTCTTAAATCACACATACAGATCTCAGTGCTTAAGGTCGGCTTCAATGAAACAACCCACCATGTACTCCTACATGGCCTCTCATCGATACCTTTACCAAATCGTGTTCACCACACCACTCCCATTACCGACATAATCATTTCACTCTAGCCCATCACCCAGATGAACCAGACCTGACACGACTCTAAGCATAGCAGGCATAGCAAGGTAGGAACAACACATACATATGGCTCAATCAACTCCTACACATGCTAGTGGGTTTCATCTAGTTACTGTGGCAATGACAGGTCATGCAGAGGAAATGGGTTCAACTACCGTAGCACACAGTAGTTTGAATTGCGTTGTCTTAATGCAGTAAAAGAGAGCAGGAGCGAGAACATGGGATTGTATCGATATGATCAAATGGTTGGTTGCTTGCCTGATGGTTCGTTGCACGGATACGGTTCTTCGTTAGGGTAATCACGGTACTCCTCGGGGACAGATCCTGTCGCAAAGGACACCGATACACAAACATCACCAAACAATATGCAACAATATGATGCATGCATGAAACATGGCAATATGAGTGTGTTGGGCTAATGCAACTAAAACCAGATGTGTTTGAACAAATTTGAATCAAAGATTCAAATTCCAAATTCAAATATGGCCTTTTAAAGTGCTTTTCCTTGTTCTGATTAAAACATCAATTTAACTTGTTTGATCATGCATGAAAATAGTACAGATGGATAGATTGGATTTTTCTGATCATTTTTCATATATAATTTGTCCAATTTGGAATTACAGAATAAAATTTATGAATTTTTGAAGTTTAATTAATATTCTGGAATTTCCTGATTTAATTTAAATCCAGAAATATAATTACTGTGTCAGCATGACGTCAGCATGACGTCAGTGGTCAACTGTGGCTGGTTGAAGTCAAACCTGACGTGTGGGGGCCACACGTCAGTGACAGGGGGGGTTAAACAGATTTAAATTAATCCTAATTACTTAATTAGTGGCACTGGGGCCCACTGTCAGTGTCAGGGGGGGTTGACTAACAGTAGTTAGCGCTAACCTAACCACCTGGCCGACAGGGCCCACGCGTCAGTGACCCTGGGGGGTCAAACCCCAGGTCGGTCAAGTCAAACCCCACCGGCGACATGACGCCGGCGAGATCCGAGACGGCGGCGAGAGTGCTTTTTGCCATTCCGGCGACCAAATGGACGGCGGAAGGCATCTACGTGTTGCTGAGGCTGAGCCGCGTCTATTGGTGGTGGTGGTTGGGCTCGAGGTGGCCGGAGTTGACGGCGGCGAGCTCGGCTGCGGTGGCCGGAGTTCGGGTGCGGTCGGGATCAGTGTTGCAGGGGGTTTGGGGAGGCGTTGGTGCGTTCTACGTGCTCCTCGTGATGTGTGGAGCACGATGGCGAGCTCGGTTGGGCGCTACGGCGACCGTGGCCACGACGGCGACATCGCCGGCGGCGTGGAGCTTTCGGTCGAGGTGGAGCTAGGGCCTAGAGGTCGGGAGAGACCAGGGAAGAAGGGGGAATCGCTCCGGGGGCTCACCGCGGTTGCAGTGGGCGTCGAAGCAGGCTCGGGGACGCGCCGGAGACGACGAATTTGACGGCGACGGTGGTCGGAGTCCGAAGAGGGGAACGGCGACGTGGCGGCGATGTAGGGCTTCCGGGGACCCGTGGAGCGGTGGGGAGGAAGAGGGAGTTGTGGCGGAGCTTCTGAGCTAATCGGGGGAGCGAGGGGTGGTCGGAGGCGGTGGCTATGGCGAACGGCGGCGACGGTCATGTTCGGCCGAGCGAGAGAGAGAGCGAGAGAGAGGAAGGAGAGAGCCAGGGAGAGTGAGAGAGAGCAGGGGGAGAGGCGTGGCGTCGTCCAGGGCGTCGAGCGAGGAGGGGAGGCCAGGCAAGCAGGCGAGCAGGTGGCGTGGCGCGGTGGCGCGCGCGCGCGCGCCGGCCACACTCCCCTCCCTCTGTCTGGACGAAGACGACAGAGGAGGGAGGTGGGCTGGGCTGGCTGGGCCAGCCAGCTGGCTGGGCCGCACAGTGGAGGAGCCCAGGTAGGTTTTTCCCCCTTTCTTTTCTGTTTTCTGTTTTTATTTAATATATCTGCAACTTTGTTGAATTAAATAAAATACCTAGACAACTCCAAAAATCACCAAACTACTCCTGGTCCATAGTTGGATTATTTCCAACATGAAACATTTTAGTTTGGAGATATTTGAGCATTTAAATATTTTATATAATTTTAAATGCCCAAATTCAAATAGTTATGATTTAATTCAAAAACCCTAGGATGGCCTAGGAAAATGTGCACCACTTTTGCAGAGGTTCTGAACCAAGACAAAAATGATGGGCATTTTAGAAGGGCATTTCAGGTTCATTGAAAATTATTTTAGTAAACCCTAGTTGGTTTCAGAGGGGACTGGGGGTTCTGTCATCCCCATTTCAGGTTTCTGCTGAAAGAGTAAACATGAT